>NC_067475.1:45159102-45459102 GCF_947179515.1 Apodemus sylvaticus | reverse complement strand
ATCAAAGAAGCAGATGAAACCTCTGTTGAACTGGGAAGCGGGTGGGCCAAGACAAGCTTGGATGCTTGGGCAGGTGGGCTTCTGGGAAGCACCTCTAACATGGAGTCACCCAGATATCAGATACCCGGGCTGACCCAGAGCTAAATAAGGGATGGAAGCTGAAAATGGAACTCTGGGAGGGAGAGCAGAGCACGCCCATGTGGAGGATGGAAAGAGCTGGGGAATGGAAGGAGCACCTGGAATGGAAGGAGCACCTGGAATGGAAGGAGTACCTGGTTGATCAGAATTAAAGTCAAAGCAATAGATTGTGAGATGAGGTTCCAGGCACACATCCTGGGACATAGGATCTGATAGCCCATATCAGGTTTATCAGCCATTATAGACCAGAAACTATCCTCAGAGGCAGTATTCTATGAGTTGGGATGATCCAGATAGAGTTTAAATAACAGATAGAATATAATTGAATTAAGGAGTCTCTTGTGTGCATATAACCTTCTGGACTTGCAATTTTTAGTCTAGAACCTCCATGCCATTCGTCCTGGCATTGATGTAGACCATGACAATGAGACTATGTGATAATGAAAAGAGCAATAATAAAGTCTCTCCCATTAAAAAATGGCACTTTAAAAATGTGTGTGTGTGTGTGTGTGTGTGCGCGTGCTCACATGCACATGTATATGGATATATGTGGAGACCAGAAGAGGCATTAGATCTCCTAGAACTTGTGGTCGGCTGTGAGTCTGTGAGCTGCCTGATGGGGATTTGGGAACTGAACTTTGGTCCTCTACAAGAGCACTCTTAACAGAGGAGCTACGGTGACAGCCCCAGGTCAGCACCCACTTTTTCGACATTCTACTACTCAGAGAATAGCTCAGTGATACTATGACATTGTATCACAGTCATTTACAGATGATAAAATCATGGCTGAGAAAATTTTGAGTTGTCCAGTCACACAGACAAAATAGTTGCAAAGTTTAGATGAGAACTTTTTTGCTAGCATTTTAAACCTAACATAAGGTTAGGTTAGGTTTAAAATGCTACAAGGAGATAGCATTTCCAAACCTTATTTTAGTACCAAGGAGAACACTCAAGATGTGCCTCCCCCCCCCCACTTAACAAGTGGCTATTTTGGGTTACCTTGTTGGGTATATTTTGATTTGGCTGAGAGATAATGAGAACTAATATGTATGAAGGTAGATTTAAAAATCAGACGAGGCTGGGTTTGCTATTGCATCTTCTATTAATTAGTGCAATGGGTGAGGGTGATCAGTCACTGTTCTCTTTGCTTCCCAGTTTCCCTACAGTGGGTGCTCATTGTATAGGAGCTTATACTTTGAAAGATGCTAATGGAGAAGGAGATTGAATTTTTACCACAGCTATGTTGTCACTTTTTTGTTTCGTTTTTTTTTTTTTTAACTTGCACTCCTATTCAGAAGAAAAACCTGCAACCCAACCACTAAGTTAAGTAAGTTAAGCACAATGTTAAGTAATTTGAACTGGAATGTATTGGTTCTATAACCCACTGTTTCCCATGACTCTCTACCACACATTCTGGGGTCCACTGGGGGATTTGAAAGGAAGAAGTGTCTGTGTTTCACTTCGTCCATTTGATTTTTGTACCTTGTGGAATTTGTATGAGAATAAAGAGTCTCAAACACATGGGAATAAAGAGAGCAGCGATTAATGTGCGTTTGAGGTTTCCAAAGAAGCCTCAAACCAACAATAATGGAGAGGGTTAGCACAAGGAATCAAAATTCAACACATAATCAAATAGCTAAGATGCCACTGGATGGCACAGCACTTACAACGTAAGAGGTACTAGTTCTGCAGATAGAAACATATTCGACTAAAGAGCCAACCTAGCTTTGAACTGAAATATACAACCTTATTAGTTTATGTACTATGGGAATTTTGAATTAGGAGAAAATTAAGAACATAAGTAGAATGAGTATGTTAGAAAATTTCAATAGTTGCCCCCTTCAGAGTGTTGTCTTAAATGTGTTCATATTTAAACACTATCTTGTATGTTTTTCTGTTAATTTTGTTTTTCTAAATTACTCTCAATTTATGATAGCTACCAAATGAGTAGAAATAATAAAGATGATAAATTTTAGGACTTGTGGATGCTAACAATGAAAGAAGAGACTTCCCTGTGCCTGGATATCTGGGAGGAAAACTCACCGAAGCACTGCTGAGGATGTGCTTTGATAAATTTTCCTCCCAGGTGTACAGTCTGGATATGGTTGTGTGGAACAGAGACAAGCATCTGCCACTGGTGTTGTGCCATGGACTGCATGGTAATGGAACATATGCATTGCCCTGGTTAGATCTTCCTGCAGCATATCTAGGGACACAATTTGTGACGTGGTTTTAATTTACATCTCCCTCCTTCCTCCATTCCTTCTTTTCTCCTTGCCTTCTCACCTTCCTTTTTCCATGTCCATCCTCCCCTCTCTTCCTCTTGTATCCCCATCTTTCTTTCCCATTTCTCCCATTCTCTTTTCTTCTGGCTTTACTTTCTATATGTCTTAAGGAGTAAGTGGATGGGTGCCTTCTTCATGCCAGGAAAGGATCAGAGTTCCAGTGATGCAAAGATTAAAAATCAAATATCAGAAAATTGTCATTGTGATACGGTCAGTGTGGACATTGTTATTGGAATCAAAACTGTTGATGGGCCAAAGTTGGAGAAATCTATAGATTTTATAAGGCTTATGTAAATTCACATTAATGATCTGTTTTATAGCTATACCATCAGAGGTTGATATTTTTGAAAGGATGCCTTTATGGTTTCTTTTCTAATTTATGTGACTGTTTCACTAAACCTTCCTTAAAGCTCTATACTGAGGAGATGTGAGTGTGTGTGTGTGTGTGTGTGTGTGTATCTGTGCAAGTCTATTGATGTGTGTGTGCACGAATGTGTGCAACATATCATACAATGAAAATATTCTGTGAGAACATGCCCACTATGAACCAAAGGATAAATCTTCCTCTTAAGCAAATACCAGAGATCAATAAAAGCCTAATACAGAAAACAAACTAGTTAAAAACATACCAGAAAGAAATTATGTTTAAATAATGTCAGGATGAAGAAGTATACAAATAGAAATAACTCATAAAGAAGAGTTTATTAAACTTGCTGTATTTCAGTAGTTCATGGGCCTACAAAGGTCATTTATGAATCCTCTGTGGTAGAGAAAGATATAGTCAAGAAAAGAAGAGGTTAGAAATCCTAGAAATGTTAAAGCATGCCCAAAGAAATAGTAATAACATTGGTTTTAGGTAGGAAGGTATTAAAATCCAGCTTGATGTACAAATTTTGTGAGCTAATTTTAAACTATGTAAAAGTAATGGATGATAAATTTATCATCCATTGATTGGTACAGATTAGACATCAGACGTAATTGACATGTGAGAGTAGGATCTAATTCAGGAACATGAGTGATGTCAAGACAGTTAATTAGAAACCCCACTTGGCACATCTAATGTATTGGGTTTATATTTAATCAGTCTATCTATCTATCTATCTATCTATCTATCTATCTATCTATCTATGCCCAGTAGCTTCATGAACTCTCCAACATGTGGGCATTTTACTTTTTAAAGATCAAGACATTATAATGAGGACAAATAATGAATAGTTTTCTCAAAGCTTTCTCTATATTTAATTTTGTATCTGTATGCTCTTAGAACATTGATCAGATATGCATGCTAAATAAAGCTCTGAAAGATCTATCCATGACATTAATGCAGTTCTCTCCTGAGATCTGGATCCTTCTGAAATCTTAAATGGTTTTAATAATCATGGTTTCTATGCCATTATTCATAGCTTGAAATAGACCAGAAGATATGATCATCCAGATCCTGAGAACCAATAAAAGTTTAATGAAAATTATACTTAAAATTTTCTACTTTCAAAAATAAAAAATAGAAGAAATGTGCATAAATACACTAGCCCTATATATCCCAAACATAATTCAAACATGTAACCAATATAAAAGTATATTAATTGTGTCCTCTCCATTCTTTTGTATGTGTATGGGACGGGGCTTTGAGACTTCAAAATCCACTCACTGTTTTATTATTCTTTAGGACTTTTTAGTTTGTACCAGCCCTTGCTGTAACACAAAGCTTGGTAGATGGGTACTCAAGGCTGTTGACAGTTACTTTGCTAGGATAGTCTAGATTCTCCTCTGCATTGTTCTAAAGAATCTCATTGGTTCAGATTTAGTTTTCATGTAAGTTAAGGAGAATTGATTTAACATACTATGTATCTACAACATATGATTTTCATCTGTATTTCAGAAGAGAACAGAATAGATTTTAATACACACCTGTATCCAAGTTCTACTGTACTAACACAGAGCAAATAGCTTGGACAACTAAAAGCAGTGATGGACAACAAACATGAAGATTTGAAATTTCCCTACCTAATTCTCTTGCCACATTGTGAAGATTCTCATTCTCTAATAGTTTGTGAATTGTTAGGCATGCAATGTGCAGATGCAACTATGTAATAAATGACTCTTTATAATACATCCAAATAATTACAATACCATACCAATTTTAAGTATATTATATATATATATATATATATATATATATATATATATATATATATATATATATGTATGGGTCAATATATATTTCCCTTCCATGTATCATCCTATGAGAGGAAATAATTAAATAATTTACCTATGTGTTCAGATTCTTCCACCCTCTTCTTTTTGCCCGTTCTATGCATTACAGAAGCAAATAAATGTTTCTCATAGCATAATTATACATTTTTGCTCTTAAAGGGGCTTATCTCATCTCTAGCATGCACCATGCCAATGTACCCTGAAGACTGAAGGTGTCTATATTTTATGGACCCACATTTCTCTAGCTCTGTAAGAGTCATTTATTACATAGTTGCATCTGCACATTGCATGCCTGACAATTCACAAACTATTAGAGAATGAGAATCTTCACAATGTGGCAGGAGAATTGGGTAGGGAAATTTCAAATTTTCATGTTTGTTGTCTATCACTGCTTTTAGTTGTCCAAGCTATTTGTTCTGTGTTAGTACAGTAGAACTCGGATACAGGCCTTTCTATATGTTGAAAACAGAACCTACTTATCTCTTCCTCAATTTTACTATAGGTTCCTGATCATGGTAACATCTACAGGTTCTGCTTTCTACATTTCCTACACAATTAACTCTTGCAGAAGTTTGTGCCTCTATTTGTGCATAAATCACAGAAGGATAAGCTCCTATTAGATGGATGGTAAGGGAAGACTGTATTTTACCATCTCCAAATACATGCAGATATCTTGTTGTAATTAAGGTACTATTACCAATGTGTCTTTGTGGAAACCTACATTCAGAATGCAAACATTGGTAACAAATGCACTGCTGCAACCTTAAATGGCTTCAGTTCATTTATATGCATGAGTTCACACTTCTCACTGCTTCCTGTTCCTATCCAAGTGCATGAATCACATGCTGTAATTTTTGTCAATGGAAGGGACAATGTAAAATCTGTCTTCCTTTAGTTCTAATTTGCAAAAACATCACTTGCCTGGATGCTTTTCTGCAAAGATTGAATTGGATCAAAATTCATCATGCATATGAACTACATATAGTGGAGACCTACTCACTAACTTGGTGGAATGGATTAAGTAATAAGAAGCCTAGGTATGACATGTTTGAGAGTAGAGAGAGTGAAAACATAGTATGCTGATGGATGCTTTAGATATCTGGTCTTTGAACAAAATATGTACTCTGAAAGGAACTGTGGCAGAAGACAAGCATTCTAGGGGGGAAATCTGGTACAGAGAAGCTTTATAGACAAAATGGAACAAGCTGAAAGACAATGGAATTCAGTTCCCAGAAATCCAGGACTGGGAATATTAAGAAAATCCTTTGCTAAATTAAAGATTATTGACTTAGCCAGCATTACAATTCAGCAGCAAGACATTGGAATTGGGGTAACAGATAGGAAAAGAAAATGGTGGCCTTAAGAGATGAGGAGCTCAGGGGGTGATCACAGTAGAAACCCAAAAATGAGGATCAAGTAACAGAAGTCAAGTACAAAATAGAAGCTGTAATTTCAGAAACAATACATACATTTGGTTATCAAATATTAGTCAGAGTGTTCACCCTGAACTAGGAGACTGGAAACTGAATATCACAGCTGGTGGAAAGTATGCAAATCTCCCCTTCCTAAGGAAGGAGTCTTGGGAGATTCAGGAATGACAGAGCATAGTTTGACAATGGAGAAATGAATGCATTTTTTCTTTCATCTTTGTGAAGAGTATACGAGGCAGGGGGCAAAGCTAACACTGACATAGGAAGAAATCCCTGCAATCCATTTTAGGTTCTTTTCCTCCTACTCCTTCCCTAATTGCTTCCATCAGTCAAGTGAAATCCATTGTCAGGTCCTTTAAGGTCATTCTGTTTGGTTTGGGGAATTACTTCATGGATTCACAGAGCAAGGCTTCCTTGAGTTGCAAACGTTGTGTGAAAAGCTTACTGCTCACACCACATCAGTCAAATTAACACATAACAACCTGGAATGCTTGAATGCTTGGATTCTTACCTCTGGCATTTTCTTGCAATACTGAATATGGCTGGTCACAGCCCCTCCTCTTGAAAGTCTGCCCAACGCTTCCATTACTCTCCTCTGCACTGATATTCTCAAATCTGGTCTTTGTTCCTGTTTTATTTAGCACTCCCCAAATACAGGTTACATCTCAAAACTCACTCTCACCCCTCCTGCCTTTTCCTGTCATCATTTGCTCACATTCCCTTGCTTTTCTGCAGCTGGATTATTACTGGGAAAGAATTATTGCAATAGCACTAATTGAGATTTTTTTACTTTTCTCTTCCCTCCTTTCCTCCATGAGCACATGTCTGAAAAATAAATCTGAGCTCCCTATGCCCCCTTACAGGCACTCATGGCCTTTCACTGTGATGAAAATTAAGTTCCAGTGTCTCCGGAGAATCCCAATACATTCATCTCATACTACGTCCATAGCTAGTCTATATGGCAGTCAAATGAACTAGCTATCTTCTAAGGACAATTTTTGTGTGTGTGTCTTCTTCTCAAAGACTATATTCTACTTTGTGCCACATGGTAGCCACTGGCCCTAGTTTGCGTTTTTGTTCCTATTATTTTGGTTTCAGTATTACTAAGTTTCATATCTCACATTCAACAGGAGAGTAATTTGGGTGGTAAATTATATTTCCACCCTACCTAGTAGGCTGTTCCTTCTCAATTCTTGTTTCTCCTCTTAGTCATTCCCCTCCCCCTCATGTTATGAGAATTCCTTCCCCAGTGGATATAAACAATGTTTCTTCCCTTCTTACAAAGTCTGAGCAGCATAACAATGTTTGTTTCACTCCAGTTCATTGTCGAAACCAATATGTTTATTGAAGTTGCAGAGCATGGGTGACCCTAAAACAGTTACATTTGCATGGTTCATAGCCAGCATAGATGATGAACCAATTACATCAGTGGTTCTCAGTGGACCATATACATCAGTGGTTCTTAGCCTTCCTAATTCTGTGTTCCTTTAATAAAACAGCTCCTCATGTTGTGGTGACCAACACCCATGAAGTTATTTTCTTTGTTCCTTTATAACTGTCATTTTGCTAGTGATAAATCATAATATAAATATCTGTTTCCCAATGGTCTTAGGCAACCCCTGTGAAAGGGTTGTTTGACCCCAAAGGGGTTGTGACCCACTGGTTGAGAATCACTGATATAGATATTTCCCCATCTCGGTCCTCTAATGTTCTCCCCGACCCCCATGGCAATATGTAGTTGAGCAAAGTTGCATAGAAATGGCAGCGAGCATCTAGAATATCAGTGCTGCATAAATAACTCTCCTCATCTCATTCTTTTTTATGAGTGGATGTCAACAGGCCATAGGCCTGCTCCTGATTGACTCCTGAGAGCAGGCACACCTCATCTGATGAAGATGGCAGCTGCCTTGCTCCTAGGGTAGTACCGTACAACACCTAGTCTCCACTTCACTTCAACTACCCTTGTAAACATAGCTTGATTTTTTCACAGACTGTGAAAAAAATATTGACTTTCATAATAATTTCCCCCATTCCTCACACTCCTATCACTAATTTAAGGCAGTCTGTTCTTGCTTTTAATCTCCACATCTACCAAAATGATAATGGAGTCATCTGTATTTATGAATAAATATGCTTATATATAAATCTATATTAAATCTTGTCATTATGGTACTTTACAAATTTAGATCCATACTGTATCAATTAAATTGGCTTTATTTCCAAACATTAGAAAACTCTATCTTAACCATTTACAGAGAAAAGAAGCTATATTAGGTCATACACAATTGAGTCAATGTGTCTCCATGATGATTAATTCAGTGTTGACAATTAAAGCAGTGATCCAGGTACCCTATCCCTGAATCCTGTCCTATAATAAGTGTCTTCTCAATGGCGATTGGCTTTCTTCATGATTGAACAATTGATTGTTCTAAAACCAAACCTGAATATGATAATATCCAGTGGAATCAACAGTTCTGAGACTCAAGGATCTTTGAAAGCAAGGAGACCTGATTTAGAAGTACCCATCTCCAGTAGACATCTTTTGCCTCATTGGCTCAGATTTTTTTCACATATCAAGTCTTAGACACTGTTGGTTGAATACACAGGGCCATTGGGATTGACAATTTATTTATACTTTGGGGCTGAAAGTAGCCTGGCCTAGAAAGGTCATTTCTTCCTGAGAGAAATGGAAGAGGTAGGATTAAACAACGTTCTTTATGAAAATAATAATATTAGCTAGAAGCAACTTTACATTTTATGCATGATTGTTAAGTAGAGCTATAGTTTTATTAACCTTACAATTAAAAAAAATTAATTTGTCTCACTATTCCAGTGGTATCATGAATTATTAAAAATGTATGCTAAATAAACTTTTCAAATGAATGGTCAATATTGCAAATAGGTTCACTGTAACAGCACTTTAAGTTAATTTTAAGCTAATATGGAGAAATTAAAGTTAAGATTTTGAGAAATAAGAAAGCTTGCTTGGGGTTTTAATATCTATTTAAAATTGGTGGCCAACAGTCTATGCTCAGAATTGCTCATTACATGGAATCTTTCCCAGTGATTTCTGAGAGACAATGTTGCCAAGTATTTTAGTCCCAGGACTCAAGTGTTTGCATGATTTCAAGTTTCTGTAATAACTATCTTTTGGTATTGAACCACAGATTTCCCATGTCTGTCAACTGTGAAATGGGATAAGCATGGGGTCAGAAAACTGTAATTTTTGAAATGTTCTGTAGCTCTCAGGAGATCTTTCCAAGTGGGAGTGTTTACAAGTCAAGGAGCAATACTGTTTCTAATATGTAGGTTCAGACTCAACAGTATGCAAGACCCTTCAAGGTTAACACAAGGTGAAAGCAGAGAATTGGAGGCAGTTGTTGGGCTTTGGCACAACAGTGCCACGGTCTGCAGATGCGTGCTAGGGGAGCCTTCTGTTTTGTACTGTCACAGGGAGCAGAATGGAAAGTGTTAGAAATGACACTCTCTGTCATCATGAAAAGAAACTAGAACTAGGTACACTCAAAATAAAATATTCTAAAGAAAGCATAAAGTATGGTCAAAGGACAGTGCTTCTGTAGCCATCCTTGGGCGTTGATGAGCAGTCATGAATAACAGAGCCAGAGGCCCAGGATATGTAATTTTATGTTCTCAGCAACACTCTGGCTAAGAGTTAAGACACCAGGACTATAAATATTTGACAACTGGCAATAGGACTTGCCAAGCAACCAGGCCCTAAGATTATTTATGTTCAAGTGTTCTCAAGAATTGGAAGGGTTGGACTGGGTAGATTGATTTCTTACTGAAAAATCAATAATTCTGATTTCTTCTCAGATTCATAAGTTCTTCTTAATTATTATTGTTACATATATGAACACACACATATTAATACCACCTACTAAGTCAATTTAGTGTTGACTTACGCATATGCATTTCAAGCTAACTATTTAGGGTTGGCTAAACTATTTGTAGACTCATCACTGGAGAAGATTTATTCTCTCTCTCTCATCAACCACTGATTTCCTGTAGCTCTTCATCTAAGGGTGGGGCATTGCTAGATTTACCCCTCCCTCCTAAAATGTTACTTCATTCCCCTTCTTCAAACTGCATTCTGAAGGAAAAGAAAGAACCTGACTGTTCCAGGTATGGTGGAAAAGAAATTTTATGTAAATATGTAGGAGAGCATAGCCAGAGACAGAGACATATCTGGGGGCATCTAGAGTGAGCGTGACCATGTGAGGAGGGAAGGAGAGCATTACCAAAATGTGTAAATTATATAGAGAAGACCTCTGAGATAGGGTAGGTAGTTCAGTCTCCGGGCTGGAATGTGAGTTGTGAGTTGATCATCTCCCAAATCATATCTACATACATACATACATACATACACATATTCCCATGAATTTATGGGATAAACATGTATATACAATGTATATAATTATATAAAATATATAATTTATAGGATGAATACCATATGCTGAAACTAAGGTATTTTGACTGATTTTTTTTAAATGTATTTACTATTATGTAATGGAAGCCTTTAAATTGGCTTTCTTAAACATTCAATTGCTTTAGGGATGTCAGAGTTCCACATTTGAATTGTAATTATACCACTTCCTAATATACCATGAGCTGCTCAGGTATGTTGTCCTTGTACCAGTAGCAAATGAGGCCACGCTGCAAAATGAGTTTATTTTCCAAGATTTGTCTCATTCATTTATTTTTGGGTTTCAATCACGCCTTTCTCTGCGCTTCCTCATTAAGACCAATAGCTCAATGAAGTGTAAGGATTTCCTATGTAATCATCATTTAGTATCCTGAAAAAAGCAGGTTAAAAATAAAATCTTTCCAATGTCTAGTCTTTATTTTATTCTTCAGTAAAAATCAGCGGCCTTAAGGACAGTCGGTTTAAAGATGGAAAGAGATGAAATACCCCCCCCCCAAAAAAATTGACCATCAGGAGCCACATGGATTAATATGAGATTGGAAGGAATTTCATTTCTACTTTCCCAGGCAAACCTACTACCTCAAAAGCTACTTTTCATTAAAAGGACAGTGAGGATTTCTTTAATGTAGCTGTGGACACTAGAAGATAACTAAACTTCCAATCCCAGCATACAATAGAAATCATTGTTTTATTACAGAAAAGACAAAGGAAACGAAATTGCACAGCAATGGCAGATAAAGGAAGAACTATTTGGTGCTTGGCTGCTGCCAGAGAGTGAGGAAGAGACTCATGCTAGGTCCATGGCAATCCTCCAATACAGCTGTCAGGAGATACCTCACAGTCAAGTGGGGGAAAAGTGTATCTTTTTTTATACTATAAAAAAAAAAATCAGTGGCTCTTTGTAATTTGTAGATCTGAAAACAAAGGTAAATTCAAGTGTTCTCCCCTGGTTATTTTCTATTGCACTCAACTTTCAAAATTCTGTTTGAGTGGCTTTTATACCATATCTTAACCTTAAGAGAAATATTTATTTGCTTCTCTGTTAACCGTTCATCTTTTTCCTAAAACCTTGTTTCCCAGTAAGATGATGGTAAGATTTGTTGAGAACTTTCTTTTAAGAGATTGTTCCTGAGCTTAGACATGTAGCCTAGTTGTAGAGTACTTGACTCTTTTGCAAGAAGACTTGGAGATGATTCAAAGCATAGCATAAACAAGACTTGTGGCACAAGACTGTAATCCTATCCCTTAGGATATAGATTCAAGAGGTTCCAATTTCAAGCTGATCCTTGAGTACATAGCAAGTCTGAGGTTATAGGTTATGAGACACTGGCTGGCCTGCTAACTTCAAGGATCTAGCTGTCTTCATTGGCCTGTGCTGGGAATACAGATGCTCGGGGCCACTCTAGCCTTTAATGTGGATGGTGGGATCTGGTATTGGCTTCATGCTTAAGTGGAAAATACTTAACTTTTATACTTGGAGCTCTCTCTCCAGCCTCTGAATGTGCTTAGCTTCATTACCCATGGTGTATTGCAAACTGTGATATATAGATAGATAGAGATAGAGATAGAGATAGAGATAGAGATAGAGATAGAGATAGAGATAGAGATACATAGATATGATATAGAGATACGGATACATAGATACATATATATGTATATATACATATATGTATGAATATTGTCCCCCATAGAGACTGAAAAATTAGTGTAAGCATTTCTCCATTATCCCACATTATCAGAGTACTCAAATATCCTGTCAAGTGTTGCAGGATCTCTTACTCCATTACTCTATTACTTCAGGCACTGCTATCGTAATATGAGTTGGACAGAACCTTTCCCACTGACCTTTAGTGACAGCTATTATCCCCGCATCAGAGAGATCCCTGAGCTTACCAACTACCCAGCCTAATTTACTAGACTAGTGACAAGCCAGTGAGAGGCTCTGTCTCAAAAAAAATACAGAGAGTGCTTAAAGACAAGCACACATGTCCAAAAAGTGTGAGTGTTGAATTTCTTTTCATTTTACCACTCATTTAAATTCTTTATACAAACCCATCTTTAGTTATAATACTTGGAAATATTCAGTGCAGCACAAAGACATAATCATTATTTGTTTAATCTAAATACCTAAAATCCCTTTTAAAATACCCCTCACACGTTTAAAAAACTATGACTGGAGTTTCAAATACTTTGAACTCTCTAGGGTACCTGTGAGAATACTGATGGCTGGACAAAAACCCCATAGTTTCCATGTCAGAAAAGTACCGGGGCACTGCTGGTGCTGGTGCTGGTGCTGGTGCTGGTGCTGGTGCTGGTGCTGGTGCTGGTGCTGGTGCTGGTGCTGCTGCTGCTGCTGCTGCTGCTGCTGCTGCTGCTGCTGCTGCTAACCCAGGCATCACCTTGAATACCACTGCCCTCTGAGCTGTCAAAATGAGCAGGAGCCTTATCCTTTGCAAGTAAGGTAGGAGCTGACACACTTACTGTACCCAGTGGATTGGTGACAGCTTCCAGTGTTTTTAGACCTTGCTAAAACCTTTAGTATGGGTCAACTAAAGGCTGCAAATCATGACCCAAGGGAATGAGTCCGATTCTTGGCCTCATATCTTCTCTGCTGCCTTTTGATCCAGCAGTTATTAAAATCTGCCCTTTCCCCAGGCTCTGGGGAGCCTGTCACTTTAGGTCCACCCACAATCCTGACTACTATTAGTATTACAGAAATCGCTTTATCCGAGTGGCCTTCCTTTACATCATTTGTATTGAGTGAAAATAGCAGCATACCCTTGGTTGTGGAGGGGGTGGGGTACTGCTTTGTGGATTAACTATTTACAGAGCAGTTAGCCCCCATAAACGGTACAGAGCCGAGCTTTCAGTGTGTACGCAGCTGCTCTCAGTACGCCCATCAGGACAGCATGTCACGCAGTCGTGGTTACAGTTGTTACTGTGAAGAAACACCGTGGCCACCACAGATCTTACTATGGAAAGTGTTTAGTGAGGGCTGCCGTACAGTTTCGTCCATTGTCATCTGTCATCATGGAGGCAAGCACTGCAGCATGCAGGCCGACATCGTGCTGGAGAAGAGCTAAGAGTTCTTCATAAGAATTGGCAGGCAGCAGGAAGAAAGCGTGACACTGGGCCTAGCTTGAGGTTTTGAAACCCCCAAAACCCACACCCTAAGATCAAACCCTGGGCCTTATGCATGCTAAGACACAACGCAGCCCCACAAACAAATTTTATAAAAGGACATTTTGTATCATTGCCATACATTTTCTTTAAAAAATTTCCTAAATAGAATGAAGCCATAACATACAATGCAAACCAATATTATTTTTTTAATTTTAAAATTTTAGACAATTCCTGTTTTCTGCTACAGACTATGCCTGCGAGTCTGCTGAGAACCTAGGATAGTCTTATGACTGAAGAATTTTTGATCCTATAACCACTGGCTCCCAAGATCTGTTCAAGCACCTCAGGAAAGAGAACATGTAAAATCACTCCTGAGTTTTTTTTTTTTTTTTATATTTTTAACCCAATATGGATACATATTCCTTTTATACATTTCACTTTGATCCTGTGAAAATCTTAATTGCAAGTGTGCCCAGAATAGTGCTCAAATTAGTAGACACTCCAGCAACAACTTCACAGTATGAATGAGGATATGTAGCATGTGAGGCAGTGTGTGGGCTATTCATTGTTATCCAACAAAGTGCATAGATTTTAAAGTACCATTTTGTCTATGACAAATGAATATGCTTTGGCCAATAAAATATAATTGAATGAACTAATGTACAAAGAAAGTGTAAACGTGAGTTTTCAGGGCTCAAATTGTGAAGATATTACAGTAGTTTGTAAATGCTGGGAGAGGTTGTATTCCTATTGTAGCACCAATTATTTTTCATTTCCTCAGTTCATTCAATTCCATACGAATCTTGTAGCTTATCCTAGGAAATCATGTTCAGACATGCCAGCCCCTACATTGTCATCAGTAATGGAGAAATACACAATGTGGTTGGTCTATGTCAGGACACAGAGCTCATGAAACACTATCTCTGACAATATTTTGCCCCAGTTGAGCTCATAACTTCCTTGACTAGACTGAGTTTCATGATCTAAATAGAAACATACAAAAATTTTAAATGTTTGCCCTGGCTATACTTTCCCATATTACTGATGTTTTTCAGATATTATTTTACTCGTGTCTGAAATAAGTCAGACTTGACAAATACTATTACACTAACTCCATCACTTCTGCCATTGTAACATATCTGCAATGGTTTTCTAGCATCAAACCAGCCATGAATGATTATCTTTGATGAGACTTTCTGATTCGATGCTTAGGAATGAAACATGAAGTTATTTGAACTCTGACACTGGGGAAAAATCTATCATGATTGCATTTATTTTGAAAGGTTTGCTTTATTATTTGGCCATTTGGGAGTTTAGATAACCAAGAGTAGGCTTGTGTGTGTTGAGGCATAAGAGCTAAGTTATGTGCTCACATTGCAGATGGTTCTATAATTATATCTGGAGATGCATGATTCGTAGATGGATTTATGTAAGTTACTATTTGCCCGGAAGGCATGGCTTTTTACTCACTGGCAAATGAGTAATTGATAAGAAAGGATAAGATAGCATATCAGTTCCCAGAGAATGCATGGAGATGTAGCTGCGTCACTAGGAAGGTACAATAGGTATTGTAGATCCAGCTTGATAGGCGAGGGGGCATTTGAGGTTTCCATAATGCTCAATAATGCACAAGATGGCGAGCCAATAGGAGCTATTTGCAATGTGGAGTAATTCTAGTTCTGGAAGATCTGTGCATGGGATGCAAGGCTTCTGACCATCAGGCAGGGCTAAGGAGAATTCTCTTGCCCCCTAGAGCACCATCAGTTTCAATGGAGAGAGGACACTCTTTCAAAGAACAATGTTTGCCTGGTCCTACATCTATGGGTAAATAGACACAATGTTTAGCCCTTCATAATATACCTTCTAAGCTACCACATTTCCCACTGGATTAACAAGGACAATAAACTGTCATATGTTTTCCAAAGAGGTTGTGTGAGAATATCCTTCAAAGTAGAGTACCAGGGAGGATTTGCCTCTGTTGATAGAAAAGAGATGATAAACAGTCCAGAGGAGGAGAATTGGAAAACAAGATGTGGGATGGTCCTGTGGTTGCTGTGCCAGCAAAATTTAGTCCTCAGCTGGACTTTAATTTCCTTTCATTCTTTTCTTGACCCAGGGAATGGATAGCTTGTGCTGAGGTCCATTGAAAGTGCCCATGAGAGGCTGGCCTGTGACAAACTGGCTAATGCTTCACATATGAGCCATAATTGTCCCTCTAGAAATGTTGTTCCTTTTTCACTCTTATGAATGAATAGCTGCTGCCCATGGCAAGCAGGAGGGGATGTGCTCTTGAACTGATCTTCGATACGTATCCTTGTTCATTATCTCAGCTGTCTTTGGAACCAGCTTTTATTTGTTAGCCCATAACGGAAAACACACGTTACAAGGAAAACTCTGCTAATGATGTTTCTACCATGCCTACATCTGGCTTTTATAACTATACCGTTGTGCTTCCATCTCTCCAAATGCCTGGAAAATCAAACCAGTTTTCTCTCTTCCCAATGGTTCCTGCTTTGTATATCTAATGAGAAGTGCAGCCAACGATGGCAGAATCAAGAACCCCTTAATAAAGGTGAGACGATGCTCCAAACTACAGGTCCTCAAGTTCTCGTGTGAGCCATCTGGAGGAAGTGAAGTGATTCCCCTGAAAAGAGAATCTACAGAAGCAATATGGAGTTAGGAAAGGTGGTTGAATGCTCCTTGAGTTTGTATTAGAGAACTAGAATATATCTGAATGAGATCAGGAAAGTCTTTCTGTCTTCGATTGTCTTGTAGATATCTATAGTGTTGTGAGTCTTAATGAGATGCTCGGTGCCCAACATCTTCTTAAGACTGCATGTATGCTAGAAATAAGGTAAAACTCCAAGGCACAACCTGTGTTCCAAAGCAAGGGTCCACCCTGAAATAGTCAGAGCTTGAAGGTTTGTTCCTAGACAGAAGCTGAAATGAAATGCTTTCTAACTTGGATTCAGATATGGGTTAGACCAGTAACCCTGTGGCTCAGGCTTGTTTGGTTCCTCTTTTTCTCTCTGAATAGTTTTCTTGCCTATTAATGAGTAGAATGAGCTGGATTTCATTCATCCATATGGTGTTCACATTTACTGTCAGTCACTGAGCTGTAAAACTGGAAGCATAAACACTGTACAATCCCTGTCTCTGAGAAGCTGTCAACTGAGTGCAGGAGACAGATGTCGCTGACAGTTATAAAAGCCATACGGAATCACCATAATAAATGCACGAAATGCCACTGAAACACAGAAAGAAAGGATAGACTACAGTAGGCATGGAATAAATTTGCAACAGAACAAGTGATAATTAAAGCATGCCTCAAAGCCCTGAACATCAGGCCATATTAAGCCATGCATAAAGGCATGGAAGCATAGAAATAGCTGGTATGTTGTGGGATAAAATTGTTTGGTCATGTCTATAGCATAGAATGTCCCAAAGCTTTGTAAGAATTGCAGAAGCTGAGAAAGGTTGGTTTAAGTTCAGCAGTAAAAGGCTTCCTATAACCTCCTGTTAATCTGTAGGCTGTGAGTTTATGCTGAAAGTCTAAGCAGGGCATTTGGATGGCATGAAATTTGGGTTTAATAGAGCAAACTGATAGTAGACAGTTTGAAAAGCAGAAGTGAAGCTCAAGTATACTATGATGCAGGGAAGAAATGACAAGGTAATAGATTTTAAAATAGGAATAGAGAAGTAAATGTGTTTGAAATAGAATTAAGGTATAATCAGGATTTGAAACTGATAGTTGTTCGGTTAGGAAGAAAAGCATCTTCTTAAATAATACTCTCTCCTAAACAATATGGTAACTTTAGTAAATAATGATGATGATGATGATGATGATGATGATGATGATAATGTATTATAAATAGACCTCAAAATTTGCTAAGAAAGTAGACGTTAAGTGCTTTTACCACAAAGATATCATGTGAAATACTAATACATCAATTTACTGTCCATCCAAAATGTGTGTATATTTTAAGACATCACTAAAATACACAATTTTGTTATTAAAATAATATAATGAAAAGTCACTGGTGGAGAGAAGCATGTTAGAGAAACAGAGGAGCTACTGTGATAGGGAAGAGCTTCAGCTTGAGTCTACCAGCGGAGGTTGGTGGGTCCACAGAGATCACATGGGAGATCAGGAGGTTCAGAGTGGGAGCCAGCGATCCACTGTGGATGCCAGAGTACAGTAAGCAGACCTCAGCTTCTTAAGCTATCTCACCCTAATGGGAGCCCTGCATCCAGAGTTCATGGGAGACATTAGTGCTTAGGACATAAGTGCTCTGTCCTCAGGGGACAGAGGTTGTTAAACCCTTAGGGTAAAGAAACTTTAATGAAGAAGCCTCCTTAGAGAAAAGGCAAAAGAACCAAAGTAAAATACTGGGAAACATTAACTTTGTGTCTGCAAATGACTAACCAGAGCTTTGAATTCAAGCTCAAGATAAAAATGAAATGGAAGTGTTAGAATCCATATATCCTAACCTTAAATCAGTCAGAGAAGAGAGTATAATTGGAGGAAAATCTCAATTTGAAATGCCCCTACTTTCACCAAGTTGTAGTTTGGACTAGTTTGAATAGTCTTACCTGTTGCAGATAAGACTGACTATAGGTTATTTTTTTTAGTATAGGATAGGGTTTATTTAGGGCATGGGGAAAGGAGTTGAGAGGGTAGAAAGAGAGAGACACAGAGAGACAGAGACAGAGAGACAGAGAGACAGAGAGACAGAGAGAGACAGAGATAGAGAGACAGAGAGACAGAGACAGACAGAGACAGAGACAGAGACAGACAGAGACAGAGATAGAGAGACAGAGAGACAGAGAGAGACGAGAGAGAGAGAGAGAGAGAGAGAGAGAGAGAGAGAGAGAGAGAGAGAGAGAGAGAGGAGTAGAGGCCTGGCATGAGCATGTGGAGGGGGAAGGGCAATGGGGAGGGGAGAGCAGGGGAAGAAGAGCATAGGTTATTATTAATAACATCATCTGACTGAAGCCAATGCTATTGGCATGGATACCTTTATGACTATTCTTAATGGTACCACTGACTATGACGATGGCTAACATTTACCTCTAGTGCCCATGTCTCTGCCTCCATGACAACTCTGTCTAGCATAGCCTTTACTGAAGTCAAGCTGAAAGCTCCCATGAGAAAGACTTCCTCCTCACTCCTAACACTGACTTTTTTGCTCAAACAACTGCCCAAAAGCAAACTGCATTGAACTGAATTGCATTGAGTTCTTTCTCTATATTGCTTTTAAAGTAGCCTCTCTTTCTTGTCTGTCTCATGAGAATTGGGACTATCCTATCACTGACTCATTCTGTCAGATCTTTCTGCGATTTGTCACTTTGTCTGCCACTCAATTAGACAGAATTGTTTTGGATTAAAGGTGTACACTAAAGGCAAGACTGCACTCCAGCCAGAGGGATTAAAGGCGTGTGTTCCAACCACAAGAAATAAAGGTGTGTGGCATGTCTGCATTCCAGCTGGATCATATCTATGGATGTGATCCCTTGCCAAAGCAGTCATGTTCCTGGATTAGAATTCCTCTTCAATTGACTATGAGGGATACTAAAAGAGTGAAATTAGTATTTACACACAGGTGAGCCCAGAATAGCTGGCTCATTTATCCACAAGTCATCACAGATGAAGCCAGTGACTCATGACACCATTCCCAGAATGTCCTACTTGCCCACATTTTCTAAATCATGCAAAAAAAAAAAAAAAAAAAAAGCACCGCATATGAAGTCCTTTACAACTCTCAATTATTTTGCTTGAGATCATCAAATTGTATCCTGATCCCTTCTTTGAACATCAATGTTTTACTATATCTTTAACACAGAAGATTGTTTACCTAACTACAGCCTAAGTACGCCATATTTGATTACAGTTCTGGGTAGTTAGGTTTGAAAATGTGAGTGCAAAAGCCATAGATGTCAGGTCCTCCAGAACGAGATTGTTGTGAGCTACCTAACATGAATGATGGGAACTGAGCTTGAACCTACTGAAAGAGTAATATTCGCCCTTAATATTCAGTCATTTCTCTGGCCCCTTAATTTGCTATTTGGGATGCTTCTTTGAATTTATCGCTCAAGTTCAAGATAAGGTTCTTATAAATTGTTAAAGCAACCAAAGAATCCAGGTCTGGCTTTCAGAAAGATGATAACAATGTAGATATTCATAGAGCAGCCAGGATATAAGATGACGTGACTCCATGGAAAGAAGAAAAATGACATTGAGTGACGTGTGTGCCTTTACCTAATCTCTG
Organism: Apodemus sylvaticus; assembly: GCF_947179515.1. Lineage (NCBI taxonomy): Eukaryota > Metazoa > Chordata > Mammalia > Rodentia > Muridae > Apodemus > Apodemus sylvaticus. Next base: position 45,439,199 of record NC_067475.1, on the reverse strand, counting down.
CCCATTCCCCAATTAGGGTTTGAGATATCCCTCCACACTGAGAACTATTTCTGGACGGTTAATCTGCTTTGACTTTGGATTTCTTATCACAACAGACAAATGACACTGAGCAATTTCTGCAGTGCACAAGAAAGGAGCTCAGTGTGAAAGAGGCTGAAGTGCAAGCAAGCAGGAGGACAGTGCGAGGAAGCAACTTGAAAAAGTAACCCTAGAGCCAGTGGCCCAAGGAAAGCAGCTCTGAGTCTGGAAGAGAGCTAGTAACTGTGATTTACCAAGATCTGGTTATAAGAAGCAGAATATTGGGGGAGGGGGGAAAAGAAGCAGAATATTGAATAGACCTTTCCTACAGCAAAAGGAAGATGTGAAAGGTAAAACACAGACCACAACATTTTAATTTACTGAAGTTATGATGTACTGATGATGGGGTTCAGTCATGTATTCAGTAAGCATTACTGGCTATCTATGGTGTTGTAAGGAGTCTGTGTGTTCACAGCCTAAGAGGGGCATAAAGCCGAGTAAGGCAAGATCAGCCTGGAAGCGCAGGCTCAGTGGTAGCCGCCTGGTGAAGAGAAAGGACACAGCAATTGTGTCAGGAAACTGGGACATCACAATGTGAAGTAGATGGTACATTGTTAGAATATGGGCTATTTTTGTGGCAAAACAATTAAAATGAATATTGTTCCCAGAAAGCATCACAATAGCCCTTTCTTTTGAGAAGCATCCAATAACAGAATATGAGAGACTGATTCAGAGAGGGAGACTGAGGTAATATCAGACACATAGCTAATATATCTTACTTCTCCTGAGGTCCTTCTGAGAGGAGATGTACCTGTGAAAAAAGTTTCTTGTCTCCTTTGGCCTCATGCACTATTTTATCACACAGCCATTCTACTTCACTAAAGCCAAAGTTAAAATACAGGAGGAAGTTGGAAGCTTTAGTCATTTAGAATTCAATCCAGCCTCACCAAAGAGAACTAGACTTAGATAGAGCTCATCTTGATTTGTTCTGGATTAACCTTGAACTTTTACTGTCTTGGATAAGAAAAAGGATACAGCCACAAAAGGAATCTGGAACAAAGAAGATACACAAAGGTGTTTTTCATACGGATGTGAAGGTAGATCAAATATTTAACCTTCTGTGGTCTCCCCTTTTCTGCCTTTCATTTGCTATTTTGAATATCTTATTTTCATAGACATTAATTTTTATAGAGACCTCAAAAAAATTTTTTTTTGCTGTTTTAGTTTTCCATTGCTATAGCAGAGTTCTTGAGACAGGGTTGTTCCTGGAGTTTTTAGGGTCAAATCCCTAACCTAGGCTTGGCCATCCATTCTCAACAGGCCAGTTATGCAAAGAAGTAATTATGAAGAACAAAAAAAAAAAAAGACTTACTCAATGCGGCCACATTTGGAAGAGTAGGAGAGAAAGAGTTCCACTGACCTTTACTATCTGTCTTTGGGAAACTAACATGAACTTAAGATTTCTTATTTTTTAACTTTTTTAAGGTTTATTTTTACTCGTGTGTGTGTGTGTGTGTGTGTGTGTGTGTGTGTGTGTGTGTGTGTTGGTGTGTGTGTGTTTGTGTGTGTGTGTATGAGAGAGAGAGAGAGAGAGAGAGAGAGAGAGAGAGAGAGAGAGGGAGAGACTGCTGCATGTATGTACTACCCATGGGGACCAAGAGTTGGAGTTGAATTCCCTGAGTTGGTGTTATAGGCAGTTGTTAGTCACCCAATGTGGGTACTAGGAACCAAACTCAGGTTCTCTGGAAGAGTAGTAAATGTTCTTATCCACTAAGTCATCCCTCTAACCCAGAAGTGTGGGTTTAAATAGAGAACAGCAGATACACACAACTCAGCAATTATCTATCATCAGGGTGCAGTCTTACACACTATCACTGTCTGGTTTGACAGGCTGTCAGGACTGTGTGTAATCTTTTTCTTAGAGCCAAGTGTCCCCATGGACTAGGGAAAGTCATGTTTATTTGGAACCTTTTGGGTTTTTGTTGCTGTTTTTGGTAATTTTTTTTATTGTCTGATTACCAAAAGGATGGCATAGACACATGGCTTGGGGAAATGTGTTTTTAACATATGAATCTGGGGGCACATAAGCAAACTATAGCATATAGGGAATGTCAGGAACTCCTTAAAGCATCTTAAGTAACCTTAAAAAGAGAGACTGAAAACAACCAGTGCCAAATTAGCAGACAAATGGTTGGTTCTGGTTTCTTTTTCACTTAATTTTAATTTTTGTTTGTTTTGGTTGTGGTTTTTCAAGGCAAGACATCTCAGTGTGAAGTCCTAGCTGTCCTGGAACTCACTCTGTAGACCAGATTGGTCTCAAATTCACAGAGATCCACCCACCTCTGCCTCCTTGCTGGGACTGAAGGCACGTGCCACCATTGCCAGGCTATTTTAATTTCTTAATACTGGGCGGGCACCCTTGTCGTGGTGTGCATGTGGGAATCAGATGCTAACTTTAAAGAGTCTATTCTCTCTTTCCTTCCTTACCTGTGCCCTGAGGGTCCAAGCTGGGCAGCCTAGCTTGCATCATACAGGCTTTGCCAGCTGAGCTATTGTCCTGAAGAGTCTTCTTCATTAATTTCATAGCTAATATCTGTGGTACTAAATGAAAGCAAAAGTTTCTGATTTAGCATCAGATCTAAGATTTCATTTAAAAACTTTTTATTGATTTTTGTGAATTTCACATCATGCATCCCAGTATCCCCCTTCTTTGTGTGCCTAGTCTTTACCCTTGCAATACCCTCAACAGAGGAAAAAAAATCTAACTGTGGAAGCTATAGTGTGTCGTAGTGTGTCTCACATTATTCCCTTTTGTCCATACTTCTTTGCTTGGTACAAGGCCTCTGGTTTCTGCTACTCTATCAATACTGGAACCTCATGGGGACTCGTCTCCAGTATCCTGTTGTTACCCTGAGTCATTGAGATACTATAGTTTTGGATCTGTAGGAATAACCCCTTCATGCACTCCAAAAGTTCACCAATGGGGCAACAGTATTGAACCAATTCAAAACCCTGAATCTGTGTCTGAGAGATATCTGAGCAGGTCAGCCTACAGGCTATCCTAGTCTCAAACCCACAGGGCCAGCTCACCCAAACCCTCCAAAACCCAGGCTAACTCTATCCTGCTGCCCAGGTGAGATGCAGGGCCTGCTCTCCCAAATGTTACAACATGTGAAGAGCAGGGACCTCTCTTGCTCTTATGACATTATCAAGACCAGCTCTCCTGTCCACCACTGATTGTAAGGGTAAAAGGGAGAGGAGGATAGCTCTCCCTTGCTGACTCACCCAACTGGTAGACAAGAGGCTGGGGGGGGAGGGGGGAGGGGAGTGGCTCTGCCACACTCACATGCTTGGGGCGGAATCATCCACAACACCCACATCTAGAGCCAGCTTTGCTGTGTCTCCCAGGTGAGGGCCAGGGCTTGCTCTCCAGAGTGCTGCTTCTGCTTGACTTTGTATTATCCTGAAAGAGAACTAAAAGTGTCATCCTGAGCGAAGTAACCCAATCACAAAAGAACATACATGGTATGCACTCACTGATAAGTGGATGTTAGCCCAAAAGTTCAAAATAAGTTACAATTCACAGACCACAGGAAGCTCAAGAAGAAGGAGGACTGAAGTGAGAGTGCTTTGGTTCCTCTGAGAAAGGGAACAAAATACAGGAGCAATAAAGGTGACAAAGTGTGGAGCAGAGACTGAAGTAAAAGCCACCCAGAGACTGCCCTACCTGGGGATTCATCCTATAAATAGTCACCAAAACCATAAGACTATTATGGATGACAAGAAGTGCATACCAAAAGGAGCATGCCATGGTTGTCTCCAGAAAGGCTCTGCCAGAGCCTTACAAATACAGAGACAGATGCTAGCAGCCAACTATTGGTCTGGGCATGGGGTCCCCAATGGAGGAGCTGGAGGGTGGTTTGGAGGAGCTGAAGGGGTCTACAGCCCCATGGGAAGAACAATGATTTTGGCCACCTAGATGCCTCAGGACTCCCAGGGACTAAACCATCAACCAAGGGGTACATATGGTTCCAGCCAAAAATGTGGCAGAGGAATGCCTTGTTGGGCATCAGTGGGAGGAAAGGTCCTTGGTCAGGCGAAGGCTCAATAGATGCCTCAACAAAGAGAAATCGAGGAGGTGGGAGTGGGTTGGGTGGAGGGGTCTATACTTGGAGGTGGGAGGAGGGGTTGGAAGTCTTCTGGGAGGGAGGAAACTGGGAAAGGTTTTACCATTTGAAATGTAATGAAGATTATATTCAAGAGAGAGAGAGAGAGAGAGAGAGAGAGAGAGAACTAAATATTTAACTTTCCTACATTTTCATGTTCTTATCATTACAATGAAATAATTTTCATTCTAATACCTGGCTGAGGGCATGTAGGAAAACCACTGCAATTGTACGAAGATCAGTAGAACATAGCCAGGTCTTTGTACACCAGAAAATGAAGCCTAGTTCTCATCACTCATCCTTGAACATTCCCTCAGCTTCTTTACTTACAAGACTTACGGCAATATTTTACTTTACTTGTCTTACGAAGATTAAAGTAACACATTTGTAGTACAGTGTAAATAATAGACTAATTATTAGAACTTTTTAATAATGTCTCAGAATAGAACCATCACAAGGTTATACATCCATGAACTGACTTTTTCTCGTAATAAATATTGTATTGATATGTTTTCGAATCAATATGTTTATATAAGATCTCTCCAAAGTATTTGCAGAAAACATAATTTATATAATCTTTTATCACGAGAAATCTTCATAAATACTAACTGTACAAACCAATGGGATACACTGTGCCTGTTTTCCCCATCTCTCTCTATAAAATGCATTGACCATAGAAAATTCCATTTTGTATTTTAGAGAATAGTCCAGATTTAAGCAAGGTACAGCCAGTTTTTAAAAACGTGAAAATTACATACTAAAATAGCTGAGAATTTTCTTAAGGACTTTTGTATATATCAAGTATTATATTTCATTTTTATTTAAAAATTTATTATTTTAATAGTTCATAAATTTGAGAGAAATATAATTTATGTATGCTGAAAAAAATTAAAGTTGAAGGGTCTTCATAGCAATTGTGCATTGTGTTTACATAGAGATAGTTACCACCTTTTAAATGAAATTAACTTTCATTCTAGTGAAACTCTAACATTCTTTAATCTTTTATTTCTTTGCAAGATAATAGTTGGAGAAACTGCAGTGTTTTGCCTACAATTAGCCACAAGGGATTTTGAAAACCAGGAAAAAACTATTTTAACCGGAGATTGTTGCTATATAAATCCACTGGTACGCAGAACTGTCCGATTTCTTGGTATGTATTCGTTGACTTATTTTTATTCTTCTCAATAACAATAGTCATGTCTCTCTGAAGACAACTTTTAAGATCACCCTAGACATAATTTCCACATTAAGAAAGAATAAAGCCCATGAATATTATTTTTTAAGAAACTGAAGTGTATGTACTTAAAATTAAAGACTTATACATTAATGGGGTTTCAGAGTGGATGCATGGGGAGGACTAATAACCTGAGTAGGTCATTGGAGAATGACAACTTGGCAAAGAATGAGTATGATGCTTAATAGACCATACTCCTTAGACTGGTCCTGAGCTGGTTTTCGCAACAAACTAAGATACACTGAGAGTTTTGTTAGAGAACAAGAGACACCTACACTTTCTTTCATACTATTCAACAGAAATAGAATAGATGAACCAATTTTGTGGAACAACAAAGTTTATCATGAATTAGCTGAATTTTGATAAACATTCTGAGGTTTCATTTGTGAGCCTGAAACGTATGAATGCATGTCTCATGTTATGTGGCTCAAGATGAAAACTTTGGAGACAACAAACGGTGCACACTATTCGATAGATAGTTATTACACTAGAGACTAGGTTTAGAAGATTTGGGAGTCATGGTCTCTCTGAAGACTAATGGTCTTTACATGGAAGGCTCAACTTCTCACTATTGTCAAGTGACAGATCTTCATAGCCTCCAGGTATCTTTTGAAGGACACACACACACACACACACACACACACACACACACCCTAAAAACTATTTTTCCTTTGCATAAGTAATGGAATATTGACTCTCTTTGCAAATGTGAATGATTTAATAACAAAATAAGTAGCAAGCAATAACATTTGCAAAATTAAAAGAACTTGAAATCAGTATGTTCCTAAGTACTATTAAATAAATTTGGTTGGGTTATTGTGGTAAAACAGTCACTGCATTTGCATGCCTCTTTGTAAAGAACATGCATCCCAATGAAGAGTGTGCCTATTGATTGCCATGCTTATTGATTATACGGTTTTCCTTCCATTTTTGCTCCTTCACGATGACCTGAGGGTTCTCATCTGCTCTAATACAATGAAACTCATTGAAGCAATGCTGCATAAAAGTCTTGCACTTCACATAGGGACTTCGTTCTTTGGGTCAAAAGAGTGGCTGTGCCTGCAGGATCCACTTTGAAAATTATCTGTGCCACCAACAGCAATAATGGCTTTGGACCTGAGATACTGACATTTGAGATCTAAGACATATTTGGAAACTTTTCAAGTATCAAGAGACATTTCTATACTCTGCTCAAGTATTTCTATTTTAAACAAGGAGACCTATTACACTAGATAAAAAGAACAGTTTAGTTAAGAAAGTGAGTACATCTTAACCTACATTTCAGGGAGTATAGATGTTTCAGATGCCAGTACTTTTCTTAAACATTCCTGGAGGACAAAAATACGTGCGCTTTTCTGCATTGCATCTCACTGGCATCAGTTTATGCCCAATTCTCTGCCACGCCCGATTTTCTGCTTCTATTAACTGTCTTTGGTATGATATTTTAGCCACGGCTAAGAAGTTAAAAAAGAGACGCTTGCTGTTTTCTTTCAAAACATAAATGAGAAAAATCAGTTTGTATCACTTTGACATTTGGATACTCAAGAGTTTTGTTCTGTGTAGGCTTTTGTGCACAAAGAAATCTTACACAATATTTTGAAAATTAAAAGAATATTTAATACTGGAATGCCATTTGATCTTTTGCAACTTTCTTGATGATTTCCCAGTACAACAGCCAATCATGGAAGGCTTGGAAAAATAGTCCTGAAATCTATAACTAAAAGGAGAACATCTCACTTTCATAATAATATAACTTTTTAATAGACATACTCTTTGGGAAAAATTATGTCGCCATATGCTTGAAAGTCCTTGGAAATGAAGAAATGGCTCAGCAGTTAAAAGCACATTCTGCTTTTATAGTGGCCTTTGGTTTTATTTCTAGAACCCACATCGAGGGGCTCTTAACCACCAGGAACCCCAGTTTCTGGGCATCGGGAATGCTCTCTTCTGACCTCTGTGGGAGCCTGCACAGATGTATTGCACAAATATACATCCAGGGACACACACATATCTGTCATATAAAAGAAATAAATAAATCTTGAAAAAATAAAGATAAAATACAAATCCTCGTGGATTTAATTACCTCAAATTAGAAACCAGTAGATATCTTCACATTCAAAGCACACCTTTAAATGCTGTATTTGATGCATATCATTGATATTAATGACAAGAATTATAGAAAAATATTTTTTGATCATAAGCAAATCTTCAATCATATTTTAGAAATGAAATGGACATCCACACATCTAATACTAGTAATTTATTTGGCCTTTGCAGCTTTCATGGGGTAAAGGGCCAGTGACCTTCAAGTTAAAAAATGTTTTTGGTAGTCAAGCAAATGCAAATTTATTACAAAAGGAAAATAAAGTCTGCATAATTAAACTTTTACTTTCATGTAACCACAGTAAAGAAATATTAATGCTGTCAAGACAGTGGAGAATTGGAGCCTTGATTGCCTGCTTGTTTCCTAACTCGTTCCAAAGCAGATAACTAGAAAGCAAATCTATACAAGATAAAGTGGGGCACTTGGTAGCTGGGCTGTGCCTCTGACAAATGTGTTTCTGAAGGCAACGTGGAAATTTAATCCAAGAACATTCTGCTTAAGATTTCTCTGTGATATTTAAATGCAAACTGATGACATTAGATTTTCCTGCTAGCGGGTGACTCGAGCAGAGGTGTTACCCATGTGAATAGGCTTAGGCCTATTCACAAAGAGACACAACTGTTTTGCTTTATGTTGGTGTGATTTAAAGAAAATGTCAAAAATAGGGAAAGAAAAAGAGATTGCTAACATTAGCAAAATGTGCTCAACTGCATTCTCTTAGGGGATCTGTCTCTTCATTTAAAAACCTGCATCATCCAAACATAGTCTCAGAATGTATTTTCTTCCTTTATTTTGTGGTTTACAAACCTGCCATGCCTGAAAATGTAGCCAGTGGTAGACAGCTCAATATGTTAAATAATTTAACACCCTTAACTCTGCCAGAAAGCCAAGGAAGAAACCGAGGAGAGGTAAAATGTAAAGAACTGAGAATAACCCATGTATGGAATCCGGTACAGTTTCTAAGATATTTTCATACCGTCTTATTATAGAATAAAGTTATTTTTTTTAAGAAAAAAGAAAGCTAATACTGTTTGTTGTCTTTTCTTCCTTAGGAATTTATGCATTTGGACTGTTTGCTACAGATATCTTTGTAAATGCTGGGCAAGTGGTTACAGGAAACCTGGCTCCACACTTTCTGGCTTTGTGTAAGCCTAACTACACAGCACTGGGATGTCAGCAGTACACACAGTTCATCAGTGGAGAGGAAGCGTGCACAGGCAACCCAGACCTCATCATGAGAGCAAGGAAAACATTCCCATCCAAAGAAGCTGCCCTGAGTGTCTATGCTGCCATGTATCTGACGGTAAGCATTGGCCAACAGCGCATGCTCCTGGGCACTGGCCAACAGCGCATGCTCCTGGGCATGTGTTTGCCTTCCTTCAACTGTGGATTTCTTGTCTGCCCCATGGCATATATAGAGTCATATATAGAATCCTAATGGTTTTCTTTTGGCCATTCCATCTATTTCTAATCATTGCTGATTTTTCTGTGATGATGTTAACTCAGCTGGCTCTCTTGAGGTCATGTGTAGGTAACTGATTTCATAAAAAAATATATTGCCATTGGAATTTTGGTTAGTAAATAAGTCTGCGTTTATATTAAATAAGACTCAATGGAAACAAATTTGTTCCTTAGCACTCCCTACGATGTTGTAATAGTATAATTTAGAGTTCTGGGAGTATAATCTAGAGTGTCTGGGTTCCTGACTGCCTACTCAAGCTCTTAGATTCTCTGGTGCTGGTGGAGAAGGGACTCTTATTTTTGAAGACTCTTTTGTTGCTGGTAATTACATCATTATAATATCTGCATTGATATTTTAATATTTCCTCATAAAACTAACAAAAAATAACTTTAAATATTATTTTCCTTTTATTGGTGAGTATTTGCCATCATTTTGGTGGTGGGATCCAGGCTCTGAATGTTGGCATCCTAAGACCTTGAAGCAGGGAAGACTGATCACAGTTGCTTGTTGACTGATCACAGTTGCTTGTTACTGACAGCAGGGGTGGGGAAAGGGCAGCCTTGGCAGATAGGTCTTGACCCAGGTATGTGTGTCCTTAGCTTTCCCACCATCCCAAAGGGTGTTCAGCTGTGGGGTTGAACTACAACGTACAAACTTGTTCTCCGAGGCTTTCTGCAGTGAGAAGTTCCGAGAGCTTAGAGGTCTGTGGGGCTCCTTCTCAGATCTACTCCTTTCAGATTTCAACGTAACAAGAAAAAAATTGTGAACAAAATAAAAATCAAAAATCTGGCCCAGTTTGAAAGCAAATTTGATTATTTCTAATGGCTTGGAAAAGCTCAGAATTATTTTTATACTCCAGAAGCTCTATGATGGTGGGGGTGTGTCAAATGTAATTGTCAGACAGCCATTAGAAGCATAGAGAGTCTCTAGCACTACCTAGTGATATTTCTCTCGAAGACTGGAAATAAAGATTGCTAAGTAGAAGAAAACTTTAAAAGGGAAAAATACGTACCAATGTGCATAACATTTCCAGTGCAAGATAAATTTAGAGGTCACGGAGTATATATTTTAGATTGCCATGGTTCATTTTTTTTAACATAGCATTTTGCTTGTTGTCCAGATTGGTTTAGAATCCACCCTGCAGTTTAAGCTAGCCTCAGGCTTGTGGCAATCGGTTCACTTTAGCATCTCAAGTGTTGGGCTGAGACTTAATTTTAAGCCTATGAACCATGATAATTGTACCCATCACTGCCTGGTCTTTAAAAATGATGCTATCAAGAAAATTTGTATAGCACTTGGGAGTCAGTCTTAGCCCATCATTTTGTATGCCACTTCCTGCTGACTGTTGTAAAATATTTGCTACAATTTCCCTAGTTCTTATTCATGCTGCTCCCCCAATATGTTTCCAAATTCCCTAGTTTCTTCAGCCTATCAGCTTTGCATTCTCCTATACATTGTGAGGTACCTTTCTTCATTGAATGAAATGTGCTAACATGCATATTCTTTCCCATTCACTTGAGTGCAGCCTTCTCCTCTGCTGGAATATGCAGCACTCAGTCCTACAAGGAAGGTGTTAAATGAGTGAATCAGAAGGCATGAGGCGGTTTTTTATCTACTGTCTTCATTTAAATCTGATGTTGACTTTTGGTATCTGTGTAGGGACTCTAAATATATCTGCACATGAATATGTGATCAAACAATGATGGAAGGGAAATTGCAGAGTGCTTTTTGAAGCCAGAGACTGCACCCTCTTTGAGTACTAATAGATGATAGATTTTCTATGTATCCAGCCTTTGCCAGTGATGATGAATATGCAACTAGAATAAAATACTTAAATGTTTAATATCCTAAATTGTCCTTGAAAGACATTGCTACAGGACTATGCGTTGGCCCCTCATGTTCTAGAATAATTTAGACTCTATTCTGCTGTCCACCTGAAGGTATTTCTTTCAGAAATTCATGCTTTGTAAACTTCATGCTTTGGACATAATGAAAACTTTACATACTTTACTAACAATAATTAATTATAATGACTTCAGCAAATATTTACTGACTCATCACTTAACTTTTTTGTACATATTACTAAATGTTAGCTTCTATTCATGATTATTTGTACTTAATAATTCATCATGTATAACGGATTTTGAAAGCGTGTAACATCGTATAACTGTTGGTACTTATTTCTCGCATTTATAGCTGGAGAGACTGAGAGAGTAAAGTTCTTTATTCAACCACAGCTTTTCCTGGTGATGAAGATCTTCAAGATACCTCAAATAGGGAAACACTAAATGTTGCTAGCTCCTGTTTGTTCACAGTTAGCCACAATATACCTTCCTCCTGCATTACTTCACAATCCAGTACAGTTTAAAGCTGAGGCTACATACAGTGAGGAGATTAGAGAGCAGTCCTGTGCTGAGAAACCTTCTATCCTTAAGTGCTGTTCAGACTGAGTTAAGACCCCTGCTTGTAATTACAATGATGGGCACCTCTGTCTTTTCAACAATAGATTCTGTTCTCTGCTAACTGCTCTCTCCCCTTTCCTCACCGCCCCTTTGTGTGTGTGAGAGAGAATGTGGGTGGCTGCTATGGCAACTCTGAATATAAACCTGCTGCAAACACAGGATTTCCAGTCAGGATTTGCCATTATATGTGAACTTATATACAATTGTATTTTGCCCCAGTTTAACTAGTGACACCTTGGGAAAACTTCATAAGAAAAAAATGGGTGTTTCAAAATAATTTGGTCCCATAGAATCATTGCCAAAAGTTTAACAAGTAGGTATTTAAGAATGGTCTTCTGAGCAGTATTCTTTATGAAAATGATCTCATGATTGTGTATAGAGATTTGTTTCCTTACTGTGAGGACATATGTAAACTCATGAGAATAAAGAGATGGCAGTATTTGAAAATGAACTGAGGAATATTTACTTGATGCTTCACTGTGTGACTTAGCATAAACTCAAGGAATTGGAACTATCTCTTAGGATATGACTTAAATTAAGGTTTTCAGTGATAATTTGATTATGGTATTTTCATATACACTGACTAATGAGTTTTCAAATTAAAAGCAAGCAAGAAAAACAAAGCTTCAAAGTTGAGAATGAAAGATCATGTTTGATGAATTTCCAGTACACCCATACAATTTGAGACAGAAAAGCGTGCTATGACCTTAATTTTTCTTGTAATAAATATAATTATAATAAGGGGGTTGGAAAGATGGCTCAGTGGTTAGGATCACCGGCTACTCTTACAGAGTATCTGAATACAATTCTCAATACCCACATGGTGACTCACAACCATTCTGTAACCCCAGCTCCAGGGGATTCTGATGCCCTCTTCTGGTCCTCTGCAGGAAGGAGGCATGCACATGGTACATAGACATTTATGCAGGTAAAACACCTAAACTAAAAATGTAAGAACGTAGAAAATAAGTAATAAACCAGAGTGGCTAAGTCATTGGCCCTTAGTTTCACCGGGTGGTACTCCCTGTTAGCCCACTCTAATGCTAGGAGACAGTAACAGCTTCTCTCCTGGGCTGGAGTCAGCTCACCAGTCAGCTGGAGTTTGCCTCAGTTAGTACAACTGGAATAGGTGGGTTTCGCTCATTCCTATGAGATCTTTCTTAGTCAACTTGCCAGGTTGTGTCTCAGCACTGCCTTCCAAAATGTTGAAACCCCAAACTTTAACATGCTCAGAGCCTTTTGTTCCTAGTTCCCTCTGCATTTCATCACGATGGTCTATCTATCCAGGTCAATCACGGAGTACCTGTAGATGGAGGAGTTGTCCACTTAGATTGTTAAAAGTGGATATAATGCCACAGGAGGAATTGGTGGCCATTACATGATTTACCAATTTTTCTCCAAATAATGGAGAGAAAAAAAAATACTGCTTTCCTCTGTCCTTGGTGCTAGTGGTCAATTATTGGCACTTCCCTTCCCTTTCTTCCCTCCCTTTCCACACAATCTTCTGTTGTAGTGATCTCACAGCACCCCACGTATACTAACCACAAATCACAAGATGCTAAGACAAGGCTTAGAAGAACACACCCTACTAGCCTCATAAGACACATCTGAAATCATATTTAAGGGGTAACATAGGGTAGAACAAACACATCCTGGGCTCCTATTCTGTATTCGTCTTCATTGTCTTGTGAGGTCCAGGTGCCATCACCAAGCTGTCTTCTCAACTTCCACTTATAAGAGTAATTTAATCTTAAAGTGTATAAGGTCAGTGTGCTTCATATTCCACTGGGGCAAATTTGATCAAGTGTCTGCTCAGACAAATACCAAAAATATTTCTTGACGCATGGTCAATTCAATGCTATATGACTTTGATGACTGGTGTCACAGCTGTCATTATTAGTCAACTGACACTTTTCTTGTCAGCTTTCAGCTCAGTGTTACTGTGTAACATGAGAGAAAAGACAAAAGCCACGTAGAAAACGCCCTCCGTGTTCCTTTAAGTCATTCTGTATCTCCACTCTCTTGAACTTGGCATTTTAAAATTTTCTATCTAATGCACAACTTCTAACACTACGTTGGGAAGATACATTAAAGAGTTATTCATAACAATAAAGCAATACTGGCACTGATCTGAAATTGTGCACATAAAATTAACTAAATGGGTAGAATGATGACAAACAGCTAAGCAAATGATTAAAAATACACAACTACTGCATATTTTTCTGCATAGGTTTGTCTTTCCTGGCTTCTAGAAATAAGATGTATATTTGTATGTTCAGTGACTGACATGTGGATTTTTTTTAATTGTATCTGGCTTTTCAGTCATATCCCAGAAGTCTCTGCATTAACAGTGTGTCAGAACCTCTGAGCGTTCTGGGTTCTCCAGTGCTGCCAGCTGACTTATTTCTGGCTAAAAGCAAATAGCACTGACATTTTAGTTAGAACATGTGGGCTTATTATCGGTGAATATAGTATTCACTGTGCTTTTTACTCAAATACTGAAAAGAATGTCATAGACAGTCCTATGTTGGGCTTTCTTAGGAGTTAACAGAGCAGTTTGGGGACTGCAGTAAGCTGGATGTTCTCATTAGGAAAGGAAGTCTCAACAGGACAGGGTAAGACAGGAAGAGTTGCATTGTAACTATTGTTGGCACTATCCTTGGGACACCTTCACCATATGAATCTTCAAAATTACATTTTATGACAGCGTTATTATGAAAAGGACTTTTGTTTTGCTTTCTGTTTGTTTTTGAGACAGAGTTTCTCTGTCTAGCCCTGGCTGACCTGGAACCTAGTCTGTAAACACAATGGCCTTGAACTCACAGCAATGTGCCTGCCTCTACCTTCTGAGTGTAGCATTTAAAGATATGCATCACCACCATGAAACTGAAAAGAGACATTCTTTAGGTATTGGAAGTTTTTTAAAATATAATTTATAATGTAATATAACAAAAACCAATACACATGTATTGGAAAAAACAGGAAAATAACACAAGGAAAGGGATAAGAAACATAAGCTTAGAAACTTACTCCTTTGCACATGCTGGAATCCATAAGAACTCTAAACTGGAAGCCATGTGTTTTATATGTATGTATATATATATATATATATATATATAGATAGATAGATAGATAGATATAGAGATAGAGATAGAGATAGAGATAGATAGATATAGACATAGATATAGATATAGATATAGATATAGATATAGATATAGATATAGATATAGATATAGATATAGATATAGATATAGATATAGATAGATGTGGATGTGGATGTGGATGTGGATGTGGATGTGGATATAGTTATAGATATAGATATAGATATAGATATAGATATAGATATAGATATAGATATAGATATAGATATAGATATAGATATAGATACATATATATACACACACACAGGCACACACACACAAATATATATGTGTATACACACACACACAGGCACACACACACATATAACAATGCAAAGGACCTTTATAGTAAAGAGAAATATATAACAGATATATTATATATGTTTATATATACATAAGATAAAATTAACAACGACAACAAATCCCTCCTATGACACTGAGATGAGGAACTGCCAGTGATGTCATTGATGTCATTGTGTTCAGTTTCTGTTCACCATCTACTGCTGGGCGTGCAGCCTGCCCTTGGTAATAATTTGTTTCCCCAATGAAACTTACTTGGAGAAAACTAAATTTTCATTTGCAAGCAGTTATCGTATGGAGATAGCTTCTGGGTTAGAGATGGGGGGGCATGTGCCCACTTAAACTTTTATCTCTAGGTCCTCAGCTGGTACAGATCCCTGCCAGTCAGTCCTGTGCATGCTGCCTTAGTCTTTGTGAGTCCATATGTGCTTCAGTTCTGTTGATTTAGATGGCCTTGCGGTTTTGATGTACTTCATCCATACTGGCTCTTGCATTCTTTTTTCTTTCTTTCTTCCCTTTTTTAATTAGGTATTTTCTTTATTTACATTTCAAGTGTTATCTCTTTTCCTGGCTTCCCCTCCAAAAACCCCTATCCCTTCCCCCTCCTCCTGCTCACCAACCCACCTACTCCTCCTTCCCTATCCTGGCATTTCCCTACACTAGGACATTGAGCTTTCACAGACCAAGGGCATCACCTCCCATTGATGTCCATGAGTGAGATAACAAAATCACAAAAAAAAAAAAAAACCACACATGTTATGTACTCATGGATAAGTGGATATTAGCCCAGAAGCTTGGAATACCCAAGATACAATTCACAGACCACGTGAGACTAAAAAGAAGGAAGACCAAAGTGTGGATACCTTCTGTCCTTCTTAGAAGGGGAAACAAACTACCCATGGGAGGAGATACAGAGACAAAGTGTGGAGCAGAGACTGAAGGAAAGGCCATCCAGAGACTTCCCCACCTGAGGATCCATCCCATATACAGTTACCAAACCCAGAAATGATTGTGGATGTCAACATGTGCTTGTTGACAGGAGTCTAATGTAGCTGTCTCCTGAGAGGCTCTACCAGTGCCTGACAAATACATAGGTAGATATTCGCAGCCAACAATTGGACTGAGCACAAGGTCCCCAAATGGAGGAGCTATAGAAAGAACCAAAGAAGCTGAAGGAGCTAGCAGCCCCATATGAAGGACAATAATACGAACCAACTAGTACCCCTAGAGTTCCCAGGGACTAAACTACCACCCAAAGAGTACACATGGAGGGACCCCATGGCTCCAACCACATAGCAGAGGTATTTGAAGTTTTATTGAACCTAAAACCTTTGAGTATTTGTTGGTTTGTCTCTAATTTTAAGAGAATTTAGTACATTTCTCTGGATCTTTAGAAATCTCTTAATCCGCAGGCATGCTACAGATACATTGAAACATGGATAAATCTGCTATGAGCATGGTATGTAAGACAAGAATAATTGGAGTGACAACTGTCGGTCTGTCTGGCAGCGAAGATGAGTGCCACACACTTTTGGCAGGCAGCAGGATGGGTCCCTCAGAAGTGACACCTGGATTGCGCTTGAGGTTGAATGTGGTTTAGAAAGTTGAAAAGAAACAAAGGCAAGGGCCAAGAAACAAAGAAACAATCAATACCGAGGGCAAGACCTCAGGGTTCCAATATATGGGTGTGTGAAAAAAAATGTGAGATTTAAGTAGTAGAGAGAGTAACAGAGCAGAAAGGCTTTGTAATGAAACTCCCCAGTTCCAGTTAGTGAACAATATGTAGTTAGAAAACGATTTGGCCTAGAAGCAGCACCTGATATGATTACCTTGGACCCAATTTCACATATGCTTCTCGCATCCTTGAAGGTACCTTGGCCTCACTCTCTACACTGAGTTAAACCTGTGATAAAGTTTCAAAATGGTCTGACAGAGAAGATGGTCACAGGATTTCAGACAATGACGATTTGGATTTGTCCAGCTTCCCGAACACCGAGATCCCTACTGCTCATGAGACCAAGTTCAAAGAATATGAAGAGACATTTCTGGTTCTAAAAGCTGAAATGAGCTAGGAACCTAAGCTGCCCTCAACTGGAGTCCTCATAGACTGAGACCAAGGGTCGAGCTGCTAGGGACTCTTGAATATTCTCTCCAGAGCCCAGGAATAGGAAGTTAGGCCAGCATTTGGACCAGTACCCAGAGCGCGCATTGGGATTCTTATACCATCACCAACGGACACTACTGTTCATGTGGCCAAGACCATTAGCCACACTATAGATTTCAGCTTGCCTGATTGAGCTCCAGCCTCTGTCTCCAACTACATTTACTGGAAAGCTACCACTGCGTAGCTTCCTTTTGGATACTTTATAAGGTACTGCCCAGCAAGGGATTTCCAGCCTGAAGCTCAATCTAATGAGGTTCTCTACTCATCAAATGGATTTACATGTAAGTGGTTCAACATCCAGGGACAGCTTATAGCACTTTAATTTCAGCCATCAAACTGAACCAAAAAATATAGTTTGAATAGAGGCAATTTCTCGGAACCTCTGCTGTTTTATTACCTCCAATGTTACATTCTTACAAACACAGTCTACCATGAGCTATTTGTTGATGCCATTTTAGAAAAACCTTGGAAGTGGAATGAAGGGCTTCAAATCACAAACAGAAGTTCCTCTATAATAGCATAGCAATCTGAGGCATTAAATTGTTATTATTAGCAAGGGCTTACAGTGAGGAGCACTTTTCACACGATGTGTTTGCTGTTTTCTTCCTCTACATAGGTACTCAGCGTTGTTAGATTCCAGACAATGTAGAGAAATGTACCCTTAAATTCCCCTCTATCAAAACAAACAGCTAACGGTTGCACAATTAGCTTTCCATTAATTTCAGTATCTATCTATAAAGAAAGTTCTAGAAAGACAAACTTACACTTCTTCAGCAGATGATCAAGTTACATCATAGGTTTTACCCTCATGCCCCATCCCCCAACAAATCTCTTCCTTTCCTCCTTCCTTTCCTCTCTCTTTGTTTGATTCTTTCCTTGTGCTGTCCATAGTCTCTCTCTTCCTCTCTCTCTCTTTCTCTCTCTCTCTCTCTCTCTCTCTCTCTCTCTCTCTCTCTCTCTCTCTCTCTCTCTCTCTCCATCTTAAACTATTGCTCCTGATGAAGCATAGCTCCAGGTTTTCAAAGGAAGCGTCCTTTTGCCTTTAGGCACCGTCATGCTATTTCTGACTGGATGCTCTATCTCTCCTAATTGCTCTCCCATCTCAAGGCCCTGCATGGCCACAAGTCTCTCTCATTCTGAAGGGTGATTGATCTCAGCCCTCTTCTCCATGAGCCAGGGGCTCGATCTTTCCTTATGCTCGGGAGCGCGGGTGCTTTTCATCTTTCTTCTGCATTGGCTTCCCTCTCTTTAAGTCATTAAAACCCTGATCCTCTCCAAATTCTCCAAGTGTGTTTCTTCTCCCACTCAAATGCCTTACTGAAGTGTCAGGAAACCATCTACTTGTCTCAAAGAACAGATTATTGGCTCTCTCCAAGGGTGACCTCACCCTTCCCCCACTTCAATGTCTTTTCTAATGAAATCCAAACTGTCTCGATGGGCTTTATCTCTTTTCTATCTTTTTTAGCTCTAGTCCTAAAAATATCAATGTAAGGAGTGTCCCACCAGCTCCTTCAACCTAAGATTTCTCAGACCAGAATCAACCCGGTCGACCACTGTTTTAACTTAGCTTTGTGTGTGTCTTCTGACTTGATGATTGACATTCTTCCCCTCCCAGTTACCTAGCAATAAACTGAGTCATTCTGAACTCCTCCTTCTCCAGCACCCCCACATCCAGATGTCTGACTAATTCTGTTGCTTCCACCTTTGAACTATCTCTGGATCCCAGACTTTTCCTTTTCCCTCTGTGTTCCTACTGTTTTAATTCAGTGCCTTTGTACTGCTGGCCTTGACAGTTAGAAGTGCTTGTTAAAAAAGATTCTTAATATAGCTTTCCCCACCCATCCACCCCACAGTAGGTGCTAGAATAACATGAGTTTTAAGTACTTCCCTATTTGTATAGAAACTTTCTTTTTTTTTTCTCTTTTTTTTAAACTTTTTTTTATTCAATATATTTTTTATTTACATTTCAAATGATTTCCCCTTTTTTAGCCCCCTACTCCCCGAAAGTCCCATAAGCCCCCTTTTCTCCCCCTGTCCTCCCACCCACCCCTTCCCACTTCCCCGTTCTGGTTTTGCCGAATACTGCTTCACTGAGTCTTTCCAGAACAAGGGGCCACTCCTCCTTTCTTCTTGTACCTCATTTGATGTGTGGATTATGTTTTGGGTATTCCAGTTTTCTAGGTTAGTATCCACTTATTATTGAGTGCATACCATGATTCACCTTTTGAGTCTGGGTTACCTCACTTAGTATGATGTTCTCCAGCTCCATCCATTTGCCTAAGAATTTCATGAATTCATTGTTTCTAATGGCTGAATAGTACTCCATTGTGTATATATATACCACATTTTTTGCATCCATTCTTCTGTTGAGGGATACCTGGGTTCTTTCCAGCATCTGGCAATTATAAATAGGGCTGCTATTTATAATTAGTATATAGTATATAGTATATACTATAATTAGTATAATAGTAGAGCATGTATCCTTATTACCTGCTGGGGAATCCTCTGGGTATATGCCCAGGAGTGGTATAGCAGGGTCCTCCAGAAGTGTCATGTCCAGTTTTCTGAGGAACCACCAGACTGATTTCCAAAGTGGTTGTACCATCTTACCGCCCCACCAGCAGTGGAGGAGTGTTCCTCTTTCTCCACACCCTCTCCAACACCTGCTGTCTCCTGAATTTTTAATCTTAGCCATTCTGACTGGGGTAAGGTGAAATCTCAGGGTTGTTTTGATTTGCATTTCCCTAATGACTAATGAAGTTGAGCATTTTTTAAGATGCTTCTCCGCCATCCGAAGTTCTTTGGGTGAGAATTCTTTGTTTAGCCCTGTACTCCATTCTTTAATAGGGTTGTTCGGTTTTTCTGGAGCTGGCTCTTATCACCCCTCCCAAACTTTTTTCATTGGATTGCTTTGACTTACACTTCAAATGTTTTCCCCTTTCCTGGTCTCCCCTTCAGAAACCCCCCTATCAACCCCCCCCCCTATTTCTATGAGGGTGCCCTCTCACCTGCCCTCCCACTCCTGTCTTCCTGTCTGGGCACTCCCCTGCACTGGAGCATCAAACACTCAGGCCCAAGGGCCTTTTTTCCTACTGATGACCAACAAGGCCATCCTCTGTCACATATGCAGCAGGAGCCATGGGTCCCTCCATGTGTACTCTTTGGTTGGTGGTCCAGTCCCCACGAACTCCAGGGGGTGTGACCTGTTGACACTGTTGCTCCCCCCCATGCGGCTTCAAACCCCCTCAGCTCCCTTAGTCTCTTCACCAATTTCCCCATTGGGGACCCCATTCGCAGTCCAATGGTTGTCTGTAAGCATCTGCCTCTGTATTTGCCAGGCTCTGACAGAGCCTCTCATGAGCCATATCAGGCTCCTGTCAGCAAGCACTTTCTGGCATCCACAACAGTGTCTAGGTTTGGTAACTGTATATGGGATGGCTAATATCCACTTATCAGTGAGTGCATGCCATGTGTGTTCTTTTGTGACTGAGTTACCTCACTCAGGATGATATTTTTAAGTTCCATCCATTTGCCTGCGAATTGCAATAAGTCATTGTTTTTAATAGCTGAGTAGTATTCCATTGTGTAAATGTACCACGTTTTCTGTATCCATTCCTTTGTTGATGGACATCTGGGTAGTTTCCAGTTTTGGGATATTATAAATGTGGGTACTATGAAAATAATGGAGCATGTGCCGTTATTACATGTTAGAGTATCTTCTGGGTATATGCTCAGAAGTGGTATAGCAGGTCCAATTTTGTGAGGAATCACCAGACTGATTTCCAGAGTGGTTGTGCCAGCATGCAATTCCACCAGGAATGGAGTAGTGTTCCTCTTTCTCCACATCCTTGCCAGCATCTGCTGTCAGCTGAGTTTTTGATCTTAGCCATTCGGACTTGTATGAGGTAAAATCTCAGGGTTATTTTGATTTGTGTTTCCCTGATGACTAAGGGTGTTGAATATTTCTTTAGGTGCTTCTCAGATATTAGTTGAGAATTCTGTTTAGCTTTGTTCCCCATTTTTAATCACACCCCTCCCAATCTTATATGATGTATCCAAGGCCCTTTTGATTCTAGTTAAAGTCTTTTAAAAATAATCCTCCTGCAATATAGGATGAATTGTGCCCACTCTCTGATCATTATTTTAATCACCTCCCAAGGTGATCTGGAAATACCAACACATTATGGGGTAGATCAGCAATGTAGGAATTGGAGAAAGAACACAGTTTAACCTGTATTGCAGAGGTCTTTTTTAAAAAGCTTTCAACTAGATACATAAAAGCCTTTGATCCACCATAGAAGATTGTACAGAAGGGACAAGGGCCAGCTACAGAAAGTTCCTATGCAATCAGGGGTTTCTTATAGCTCTTGCCACTCCAGGTACCTTGTGTGTTCTTAGAAGCAGACCTTAAGATGCAATTACTGCCTTTGTAAGAACAGGAACCAGAGTGAGTCCTTCCTCTCTTCCTGCATCCCTAAGAGGATGCAACAACTCTCTGGCCATCCTCTAGTCTATAGGAATGTTATCTGCAGAACTTGACCATTGTTGTAAGACTTCCAAATTTCTGACTTTTACAAACTATTTCTGTTGTTTAAGTAATCCAATCTTTGGCATGTTTGTTCGGACTGCTGGGACTAGTTAGAAGACTGCCTTTATTTCATGACTGCCCTATTAGAAGTTTACTTAATTTATGTGACTTCATCTCTGGATGGAGATTTCTACCATTTGCTAAGTGTGGTAATTTTTTCATTTGTGTACTTTCGCTCTCACATTCACTCTGCCTACCATGTTTCCATGGCCTTCATCATCTACCAGAATTCCATTCCACTCTGTGTTCTGGTTGGGGTTGTGCATTTCAATTGATTAAGAGTGATTTTGCCAGGCTGAGCCAGGCAAAAAGGATGTAAAAGGACAGGACAGAAAAAGAGGCTCAGCCAATGAGAGGGAGCCACTGAAACCAGGTAGAGGCCAGGTAGAATCAACCATAGGAAAGGTAAGATGAGGAACAGAGCTGGGACTGTACAACCCTGGTACCACTGCTATCCATAAGGCAATTCTTCTACCTGTCTTACTGCTACCAGGCTGGCCAAAGAAGTGGATGCTTCTCTGTATCTGGCCCATGTCAGCCACAGTAGCATATCAGTTTGAGTGAAGAGGCGGGACCCTATCGTCAGGGCACTCAGGAAGGTCAGACAAGATAATTTTTGCTTTGGTAGTAGATCATTGTGTCCCATCCAGAAGGCTACATGCATGAAAGAAAATTTCCAATCCCCTCAAGATACTTTATCAGGAAGAAAATCTTAATCTCTACCACAATTTAGCTCCTCTTGGAAGATTTATCTCATCTGATTGAAACTAATCTTTCTGTTCTTGGTGGTACATCAACTATATTTGACATTAAAAGCAAATCATTTTTAACATCCCTCCTATATCAAAAACTATTTTTAAGCAACAGTCATGTGATGATAATAATTAGGGATCCTTTATATGTTTTTAATCTTTTAAATCAACAACATATAAAAATGGGTTGGGGAATTGCTCAGTGGGTAAGCAAGCAAGAGGACCTAAGTTCAGTCCTCAGCATTCAGGTCAGGCTATAACAGCATCCAGCTGCAACTTCAGCTCTGAGATATCAAAGACAGGAGGATGCCTGGAGACTATTGGTTGTCCAGTGTAGCCAAATTGGCAAGCTGGAAATTTTGTGAGGAAGTCCATTTTAAAACATAAGGAGAGTGAGAAGGAAAAGACATAAAATTTGTATCTCTGGCACACACACAAACATTCACATGCATGCAGAAACACATATGTATACTCACAAACACACACACAATGTGTATTCAAAATTAAATTAAAATTTGTATTTTAATTTAATTTTGAAGTATTAAATTAAAACTTGAATAAATGTTATGACTATATGAAAATAAAAGCATATTTATGTATGAAAAGATATCAATACTTTATTTCACATATGAACTAACATCCATATTTATTCACTGATGTAAATTTTAACTATAACGAAGCACTGTAAATATTCACATAGATTGGAAGAATTGAAATACACAAGTTGTTCCTTTTCATCTTTAATAGCCATGCTAGCACACTGGTCCTTTGCTTCCCATCAAACTTGCCATTTAATGGAACCCCTGGGACCTGGGGACATTAAGTGTTGCTGTAAAGCACTTGGAAGATTCCCAGTCTTTTTACCAGCTTGCTTTCCAGACAGATCTGAACAGCTGAGTCCACATGCCAGGGATAAATGGATGGCTGGGCATTCTCTGAATTAACATCCAGATACAATACAGTGAGTATTCACAATTACAGAATAAAATGGGCTAATCGAAACCCATATATATCGACATTCAGGAAGAAGTACAACAATCATTTCACCTAAAAGCAACATTACACTTAATATCTCTCTACATAACTAATCACCCCAAAGCTGGTAGAGCTGGCAAAGAACAAGCATTTATCACACTCACAGACTCTATAGGTCAGATCATTGAAATAAGACATATTGTGGTTTGGTCTTGTTTACACTGTTTATGGGCAGACTCATAGGTAGAGCCAAGAGTGACAGAGGTTAGAATGAACTGCAGAGTTTGCTTCTGTCTCTTTCCCCTGTCTGAGAGAGATAAAGAATAAGAGCAGCTGGATATGGACAGCTCGCTTGCTTTCTCTTCCCCATAGTGTTGCAGCAATAGATACTTTCTGTCTACAAGACTCTGGGCACAAATGTACCAGGGCATCCCCCAGTTTCTATATCAGCCATTCATTGTCACTCTGTGTTTTTCATTCAGGTGCTTGGGATCTGAACTCAGATTCTCATGCTTGTGTGGCGAGCATTGACCAAGTGAGCCATTGCTCCAAACCCTCACCTGCCTTTTAGTAGTTCCCAGTGATGTACCACATCATTCTGTTGTGAGAAACACAGGGCTGTGCATATTCCCCAAGCTCATAGCCTTTGATTCCTTCCTACCTAGTAGGAAGGTAGCTAGGCATGAAAGTTGGAGACTACTCTAACCCTTTAAAAACACTAGATGTAGCCAGGTGTGGTGCCATACACCTTTAATCCCAGCACTTAAGAGCCAGAGGCAAGCTGGTTTCTGTGAGTTTTGGGCCAGCTCCATTTACATGGTAAGTTCCAGGCCACTCAAGCCTACTCACTAAGACCCTGTCTCAAAGGACAAATACCACTGTTCGTTACAATCCTTGAAAGACTTTAGAGGGCAGAGGTATGGTTTCACTGATGACATTTAGAATGACCAGCACACGGTAATAATAAAGACCAGCAGACATTTAGCAGGTTTTATTTTTGCAAGCTTTTATCACTTGCACTTGGGATGGAATCTTCTCGTAGCATGCCCCTGTGTATATTCTAATCTCCAAAGGCCTGAGTAATGTAGTACTTCACAGCGTTTAAGCTTAGCCTTAGACTGTAGCTGTTTGTATAGTTTTACCTCAAATCATAAAATCCCTGAGACTGAAGAACATTATTTTAAAGCTACTTTGATACTAATCGTGGCATCAATGTAGTCCAGACAAGAAAGTATTGTGATTGGCTCAAATAACTGCAATCATCTATTAAGGGCTTATTATTTGGAACTTTGAGTTTTAACTAAGATGCATTACTTGTCCTCTAATATATTGAATACCTCAAAGTATACTAATTCAAAAGAGAAAATACTCATGATTTAGGAGGCCATGCCTTTCTGAAACTCTGGATCGATGGTTCTAAATAAATAGCTCCTGGTATTTAAATAAATCAAACGCTTGCATTTTCCTGCCAATGCTATCAGAGCTATGAGTGGTAAAAGCAATGCACCTCGACACTGACGCGTAACCCCCAGCATCTGCCTGCCAAGCAGCCTCATCGCTTTAACTTTGTCTTAAAGAATTTTTAATCAGTCTCATGGTTGGTTGCAGATCCTGCCTGAGGGGGATTTACACACATTTCAAGGACAAACCTAGGTGTCCATATAGTGCCTGAGGATATGGAGGAAGCAAGTTAGCTTTAAAGATGCTGGTTGGTGGGTGGTTTCCTGCCCTTTCCTTGGTCATGTCCCTAGCATTCTGCAAAGTCCAGCATTGGACTCCTCAGTAACCAAATTCAAAGTGATATCTGTAAAATGACCTAACAATTG
The DNA here is from genome assembly GCF_947179515.1 of Apodemus sylvaticus. Classification (NCBI taxonomy): domain Eukaryota; kingdom Metazoa; phylum Chordata; class Mammalia; order Rodentia; family Muridae; genus Apodemus; species Apodemus sylvaticus. Next base: position 45,414,008 of record NC_067475.1, on the reverse strand, counting down.
CCACTATTTGAGTCTTATTCTTTTAAACACACACACACACATACACACACACACACACACACACACAGTATTTGTATGATCAGTTGAATAAGTAGCTTCCTCGTATACTGTATACGAGGCTACATGCTACATGCATGGATTTTCTTATTTAATCCTTATAGCCTCATGCCATAGATACTCCTCAGCACAGGTAGTTTTTGTCAACCTCCAAAACACTAAGACAAAGCAGGGAAGAAGACATTTTAACTTATAAATTGCCTCCATCAGATCTGTGAATGGGTGTTTCCTGAAAGCATATACTCTTTTACTAAATTGCTCTACAAGGGTCCCTCCCACTGTGAACAGTGTTATTCCTAGGCAAGGGGACCTAGGCTGTGTAAGGGAACTGAGGAAGCCCCAGGTAGCAAGTCATCCATACATTGCCATTTAAGTTCCTGAAACCAGGTCTTTGCCCAGAGCTATTTCATGACTTCACTCAATGATGGATTAGGACCTAAGATTTGTAAACTGAGATAAACTTTTTCCTCCCTAAGTTCCTTTTGCAAATGTTTCAAGTAACAGTAAATCAACCTAGAGCACTCCCATAACTTCTAAATTAAGTATGAGAAAAACACATGGACTCAGAGGAACTTAAGGCTTGACTGCAAGTCATACGGGACCCAGGATCTAAACCAGAGAATGCTCTCCAAGTTCATTCTCTAAGTGGTCCCATCCTGCGGCCCACCTCATGCTGTCAGTAAACTAAAGGACACACCCTAGGGTGCGCACAGTGAAGAATTCCAGGTTCCTCAGTTCAGACCCTTTGTTTGCATGGCAAATATTTCTCCAGCTAGCAAAGTGGAATTTTGATTCTTCCCAACAGTCCTTGACCACTCACATAGCCATAGCATAATTGTTCTGGAAAGACTCAGTGAAGCAGTATTCGGCAAAACCAGAACGGAGAAGTGGGAAGGGGTGGGTGGGAGGACAGGGGGAAAGAAGGGGGCTTATGGGACTTTCGGGGAGTGGGGGACTAGAAAAGGGGAAATCATTTGAAATGTAAATAAAAAATATATCGAATAAAAAAATAAATATAACAACCTATTACCCAATAAATGTTTATTAAATTCTAAAAAAATAAATAAATAAATAAGGAGTTGTAGTAATAACTGCCTTGGTGGAAAGGATTAAGCAAGATGTCACAGTAAGCCCATTAGACAAAGGCTGTGAAGGCACACACAGAGACACACACACAAACACACACACACACACACACATACACTACATACATGGTGGTGGGGTGAGGTGGGGTGAGGGGAGAGAGAAAGGGAGAGGGAGAGGGAGAGGGAGAGGGAGAGGGAGAGGGAGAGGGAGAGGGAGAGGGAGAGGGAGAGGGAGAGGGAGAGGGAGAGGGAGAGAGAGAGAGAGAGAGAGAGAGAGAGAGAGAGAGAGAGAGAGAGAGAAATGTCATATATGTAAGTATTCTTAATGGCTTTTGCATTTCCCTTGCTATTAGGTTTGATTTACAGTGAAACTCACTCATTCAGCTACTTTATCTTGAACAGAACTGCAAGGGCTTTCACTTTTCCTTAGGCCACATCGTTTTCTTACTGGACACTTTTAATTTCACAAAGCTTTGCTGTTGTTCAGGCTAGAACGTTGGCGTTATTACAAATAGAGTGAAGACAGACAGGATCAAATAGTAAAAGTGAACAATACAGCAAAATACCTTTCCAGGGTCATCAAATGCCATCCCCATTCATTCATGCAGCCTTAGTTGAGGCCCCGTCACTGCTCAAATGTATAAATTCATAAATTCATGGGGGCACTTCCCAAACTGAAGCTCCTTTCTCTGTGGTAACTCCAGCCTGTGTCAAGTTGACACACAAAACCATGCAGTACAACTTTGAAACGGTCATCAAATCTCTGATGCATTAATCAGTGTAACAAACAACTATTGAACACTTAGGAGGTCAGATATCAGAGGTGGTATAGACAAGAAACTCAGTCTTTGATCTGAGGGGGACAAGCACCAAGTGCAGTTGGGAATTGGAAATAAACTCCTAAAGTTACCAACAGAATAACTAGCAAATATTTTCCCAGCCTCTCCCCACAAGGGCACACTCACAGGAGCTTTTCCTGTCTATTCTTTCCTTCTGTCTATATCTTCTTTTCTTTCAAACACAGTTCCTATGGGATATAGGACCTAGCCTAAATCCAGGTTGCTACCACCCTGAAATTCCTAATAGAATTAGATATGCAAAGATGCTTCTTTTGTTACAATGAGGAGATATTTACAGGTTCTTGGAATTAAGATTTGCTCACATCTTTCCAGGGAGATACTTTGAACCAATCCCAGGAGTGATGGAGATGAGGTAAAATGACAGAGAACAGGGGTACATGGGTGTCTTAGAGCGAACTGTGAGCAGTTTGGCATGGAAAGAGCATAGATCTGGGGGAGTGAGTGTGGAGATAAGGCTTGAGAAATAATGAAAGGTACGTGTGCATCTTCCTTAGAAATGGGACCTCATTGCAGACTGTATTAAATGATATGGAATCACTTATCAGAAGCCCTCCAGGGAGTTTCCCCTGCCCTCTTGCTCACCACTTGAAGATATGAATTAATGGTGACCACCAAGTCCAACCAGCAGGGTTGCTTAGCAGATAGCATCCTTTTAAATCACACTTATTAAGCCAGCTTTAATATCAATACATTTCATATCAAAACTCTCATATCAACTTATTCTTGAGCCGTGAGTGGCATGCAAACCCTAGATGAATGTTCCCCAATGGCGTTGACTGGAAGAGATGACAGCTTTGTCCACTAGGAGGGCCTAGTTCTCCTTGGCCTCAGATGGTTATTTCCTCAGTGTACTGTGGAGTCCCTTCAGCTGTGATTTTGCTGTTGGCTGTTTGGACTGCTGGACTCATTTATATTACCTGACTTGCCCTTAAGGTAAAGGAATTTGTAACTGTCTTTTTAAGATTCTACAAAGTTATTCCCTCTGCTTGAAATCCCACCCTCTCTGCTTGCAGCCTCATCTTTCAACTTATTACAAGAAATTGCTTAGCTCTCCCTCCTCTGAATTGGTAGTTTTTTTTTTTTTCTGCAAGCCTCTCCCTTTCAATCTCTCTCCTGCTTCCTGTTCTCCTCATATCTCTCCTACCTCCTCTCCCCACTCTCACCCCCCCCTTTCTTTCAGTAAGGTTAGGTATTAGTTTCATGGTTAGGGCCTAAAGAAAATTATTGATCACTCTGAATTCTATTTTCTCCAGTTCCCCTCTATTGTTTGTGCTCTAAGACATATACGTCAATTATTGTTAGAAACTAATTATATACATAGATATAGCTAACATCTACTTAATGAGGTACCATCTATCTTTCTATCTATCTATTTATCTATCTATCTATCTATCTATCTATCTATCTATCTATCTAACTATTTATCTATCTATCATCTATCTATCCATCCATGCATCCATCCATCTATCCATCTATGTGTCTGTCTATCTATCTATCTATCTATCTATCTATCTATCTATCTATCTATCTATATTTTTATTTTCTTTTATTTTGAGTCTGCTAGATAGATCAGCCTGCCTGCTGGCCACTGTGCCTACCTAGTAATGAATCTGCTTGTGTACATCTATCATTTCTAGCGACTGATAGCTTCTTTGGGTCGGTTAGACAGAATTTGTTGTCTCCATATCTCTAGTTCCAAGACAGCAGAATGTCCCCATAAGATGGAGCAAGGGATGGGGAAGACAAGGAGCAGAAATGAAGGTGATACAGAAAAGGAGGAGGGAGGAAAATAAGATAAGAGAAAAGATAGGAGGGAAAGGGGAAGAAGGATGAGGGATAAATAAAACAGAAGAGGGGTGGAGGGGATGAAGGAAGGCAAGACGGATGGAATTAATTAATTTTGCATATATTTCCTTTCTTCTCATGAAAACCCATCCCAGATCCAGATTTTTGACAACAGCTCTTTCCAAGTACTTATTGAGTTACAGTGATTTTCTATGCTTCCTATATTTCTAACTTTGTGTAAAGAGCTAATGCCTGAATAGGGGACAAAATAAGTGTCTCCATGTGCTAGAGGAACAGTCCCTTGTTTTAACTGAGCTACTTGAAATTGCGAGCATGAGACAGTACTTTGTTTCCCTGAGCTTAGTGTTCAAATGGTTATTTCACTTTTTCATTATGTATTTTTTTTACTGTTAATAGCTATATTAGAATCCATAGCTATATTAGGATTACCATGAAGTGGATGCATAGGGACATCAGATGGTTTGATTCTTGGTGTAATTATCCATCTGGATAGGAATAGAAACTTCTGGACTAGTATGTCTGTTGACTTCACTCAACAGACCTTGTGTAAGACAAGAGGTAGGAATGTGATGCTTACCCCCACCTCACTGTTCACCAACGATCTTCTCCTGGATCATACTTATGGGCATGCACAAGCACACATACTATTTAAATATAAAAAAGTCTATCAAGTCAAACTCCTAAATATTTGTTCTCTTCATAGCCATATCCAGAGTATGACAACTCAGCATTTGAAATCCCTTCAGCTAACGTAGTTAATTTGAAATCTCAAGTGTTCTGAAGACCCTATAGCACAGGCCTGTAACCCTAGCTGCTGAGTGGTAGGGGGGTGCGGTGTTAGGAAGACAGTCAGTTTGTATTTGTATTTTTAATGAGTTACATCATGAGTTCAAAGGCAGCATAGATGAATGAATGAGACCCTGTATGAGAATGAAAAATAGAAAAAGCCTGGGGATCTAGCTCAGTGACAGAGCACTTTGTTCTTAGTGAATCATAGCCATGCACATACCGATACATACACTCATACAGAAAGATACACTGATGAAATGATTAATATGATAATTAACTTTGAATTTTTTATAATGTATGCATATGGATATATTATTATATAATATATACATTTTATAATATACACATATGTATATATTTTTATAATGTATGTATTTTCTATGGTATATACAAACATATAGATTTTCCATGATATATACATATGTATAATTTTCCATAATGTATACCTATGTATGCATTTTTATATAATGTGTACATGTTCTATAAAAGATACATATGTATGCATTTTCTGTAATGTATACATACACTATTTTATTTATATATATATGGATCAAAATATCATATCCTACCCTATAAATATAGACACATATTTCTCAATTAATTAAAATAATTTATAAAATTGAATTTACCCTTGTCATCCTCTCACATCCCTCTAGCTTCTCATTTTCTTTTTAATGAAAATCTAAACTTCTTCACTTGACACACAGAACCTCTTGTAGCCTGACCCCATTAGCCTTCTGGATTCCTTCCCTGCCTTCCCCTTCTGCACTCACTCAGAGGGCCTACCCACCAATCCTTCAGTCTGTCACACTGAGTTATTTTCAGGTTCTCTGGTTCTGTCTTAGGGCCATTCTTCCCTCTACTTGAAGACTCTTCAACTCTTATACCATTTTTAAGGCCGAGGGAGGTCTGGGCCCCTGACTTCTGCACTGCACTCATCATTTCCTGTAGAGCAGGACTCTGTCACTAAACAGCTTCAGTCTGAGCACAGGCTTTATCCATCACTAGCCTTCAGTCCTTGGATGAGTGACTTAATCTCTCTGTGCTCTACCTGCCTCTGTTAGGTACCAACTGCAAGGGATTGTTTGCCTCATTTGAGAGCATGCACATGGCGCAGATAGGTGAACTCTCCACCTCCAGTACACTGTAAATGTTTTCTAAGACTAACTTGTTACTAAACTAAACACCATGCTAAGAACATTGGAAAAACTGGAAAGGGTACTTCTACCCGTCTAAGCTGTCACAGAGCAGGGGATACAGCATTACAGTATAAAAAGAATAGCATGTTCACAACCACCAGGAACAAAATTCTGGATACTAAAAGGAGGATCCTCTGTCCTCAATAGCTACAACTTGTCTGGGGATGTGAACTGAGGTGCACGGGTGCAGAAGTTTTGGGGTAATGTTCTAAATTAATCTAAGGCTTTTTAATACCTGAGGGGGAAGCTGGTGAGCAGAAAGAATCAGTCCCAGGAGACCACTTTCCTTCCTGAGACACAAGTGAGTTAGAAATCCAATCAGGACAGGACAGGGGTGAATCTGGGGGAGGAAATAAAGTGTCATGAGAAAGAGGAAGAAGGGGCCCCCCTTGTGACTCTAAATTAAAAAACAAACAAACAAACAAACAAAAACCCTTTGTCTTTGTTTTCCTATTGTTGGGAACAAAGAGATGAAAAGGGTGGCTCAAAGAAGGAGGGTGGGGTTTGAGTTGGCTCAGAGTTTGAGGGTGCAACTTCATGGCAGGAAAGACATGGTTCCTAGGGTGATCCTGCACCCCCAGTTAGGCAGCTGCGAGGTAAGAAGGCTGGTCTTCACCTGGCTTTTCTCCTTTCCTCAGTTCAGAACCACAGTCATGGAACAGGGCTGTCTATCATGCTGTCTTGTCAAGCAGACAGTCAGCACTCACTGTCATCACACACTGCCTGGCTTACCCCCCCATCCCCCATCCCCCATCCCCCCGGGAGGTTAGGAATTAGGTTAGAAAGAATCAGGCTCTCGATTGGAAGACATCCTTTGAAATGGCACACTGGAACATTTACCGTGCCATTGAAAAATGAGCATGGAATTGGCACTCTGTGGCTGAGGCAAACCTTGATACTATTTGTTCACCAACATTTACACCGACAGTGACTGAAAACTTGGATGTTATGGCATGCATACTTTTCCTATTGCAATAATATACTTGTCCTTCCCAGATATTATTTATGTCTTTCCCTATAATTATAAAATTTAAAACATCTTAAAATTTAAAAGCTACTTCTTTTCTTATTTTATGATACATAGGCTATTTAATATATATTGAAGTTCATTCAAAGATCACATAAATTGGGAGCTACAGAGTGATTCAGTGTGCAAAATGATGTCACCCAAACATATGCCCAGCACTGAGCAGAAACAAGCAGATCCCTAGAATTCATTGGCCAGACAATAAGTGAGCTACAGATTCAGTAAGAGACCATGTCTCAAATATAGAGTGATCAAGGAAAATGCCTGATGTTGACCATTGGCCTAAACACACACATACACACACACACACACACACACACACACACACACACACACACACACACACGACACCAAAAATATCATATTGCTAATAATTATAATTTCGTTCCTGAACACAACAAGCTCCTAAAGATATAGCTATAGGTGAAACATTAACGGTAGTTCAGAGATACTTGAAATACACATTTGCTGTTTCTCTTTAACATTCAACTTAAATTTTTATAGACATCTTTAACAGCTTTTTTAGGGTTTTACTTTCTTCGTTTGCCTGTAGGCAAAAGCCAAAACAAATCCCTTAGATTTTCCTAACTCTTTAGTGTACCATTTCTCTGTAGGACTTAAGTTTCTTAAATTGGCCATTTGCATGCCGGTTTTAATTCCTTACTTTCTACTGACACACTTTCACATCTTGGAGATGATGCAGCCATTGAAACCACAGCAATCAAATGCGTTTTATTTACTGGTACCTCCTCAAACGTCACAACTGTTTTTCTCCTCTTCTATACAGAACACAAAGAAGATAGCAGGCTGCCTTTATGCAAATTTTGCTTTGCTTTCTATTTGGTGTACGGAAAACAGATTATGTAAGAGGAGCATCAATGGTACTGACTTGAGAGATGATGACAAGGGCATTTCGAAAGTGTTTCCCTTATTCTGTCTGATGGATGAATGACCATGTGTGCAATGTGAATGACTATGTGAGAGAGAGAAATGTTCTCCATGTGAAATCAGCCATTGCTGCACTTCAGGGTAAGGTGACTGGGGCGATGATGAAGGAGCTGTTGTTCACAGCGAGGCCATCAATCACCTATTGTGCCAGGGGCAGCTGAGTTACTGAGCATATTCTAATCGTAACTGCGTGTACCAGCTGGTCCTGAACACTGAGGTGCTTGTTACTTACTTCACATTTGAGACTCGCTAATGTTACCCATTCAAGGATGTCAATGACATGATAGATCCTGTATTTGCGATGATCTAATCTTTGTTATCTGTCCTTTGACACTATTAAAGAATAAGGATGCTAATGCCTGATTTCTCAGCTTTTATAAAAAACCTCTGCATCCTGCTATACCACTCCTGGGCATATACCCAGAGGATTCCCCAGCAGGTAATAAGGATACGTGTCCCACTATGTTCATAGCAGCCATATTTATAATAGCCAGAACCTGGAAAGAATCCAGGTATCTGTCAACGGAAGAATGGATGAAAAAAAAATGTGTTATATATACACAATGGAGTACTATTCAGTCATTAGAAACAATGAATTCATGAAATTCTTAGACAAATGGATGGAGCTGGAGAACATCATACTAAGTGAGGTAACCCAGTCTCAAAAGATTAATCATAGTATGCACTCACTGATAAGTGGATATTAGCCTAGAAAATTGGAATACCCAAAACATAATCCACACATCAAATGATGTACAAGAAGAATGGAGGAGTGGCCCCTGGTTCTGGAAAGACTCAGTGTAGCAGTATAGGGCAAAACCAGAACAGGGAAGTGGGAAGGGGTGGATGGGAGAACAGTGGGAGGGAAGAGGGCTTATGGGACTTTCGGCGAGTGGGGACCAGAAAAGGGGAAATCATTGAAATGTAAATAAAAATATATCGAATAAAATAAATAAATAAATAAACAATAAAAAATAAAAACCCTCTGCTCCAAGTCTGTAAATGACATAATTAAAAATGTACATGCATTCATTTATTATATGTGTGTATACAAATTCATGTGCCATGGACTACAAGCGGAGGTTCTCTTTATATATCACGTGGATTACAGGGATAAAACTTAAATCATTGAATTTGATGGTACATGCCTTTAGTACTGAGCCATCTTGGTTACTCAAGTTAAACAATGAAAATTATCGTATCTCCTATATAGTTTTCATCTAACTATTTTATTTTAATTCTTTATTCCACTCTATCTTCTATTTAATAATCTAGGTGGAATTTCCCTGTGCTCATGATAATAATAAAAAACTTCCTTATATGGTAACTGTGAAATCTTACAAACAGTGTTGCTGTTTTTTATCTATCAATGATTCAGAAGAACTCATTGGAAGCTAGGAATTCATCTAAGGTCAACAAGCTAATCAGTGGTAGATTGACTTTACCTAGATTATTAAACTCATAAAATATAAAACAGTTCATTAACTTTAATGAAGTAAAAACTTTAGTAGCTGTTATGAAGACTGGGATATGAAAAGTAGGCTGTATAAGTTTAATTTAGGGCATTCAAATAATTTCACAAAATCATTTTAGTGGATTGTGTGGTATTTGAAGTGTTCATGTATTAGTATTATATAAAACACGTAGAACTGCTCTCTGACAAAGCAAAAGTGATCTGAAGAGCAGCTTTCAATTTAGTAGTTAGCATCAACCAACACCAAATAAACCCTCAAAAAACAAAAACAAAAACAAAACCCTCTATAAACAAAAACCAAAGAACCCATACAATAACAATAAATGATGGGGAGGATGGAATGAATCTTCTAGAAAAATTCAAAAATAGTTTTTGTGTTTTCTTAAATTATGGTGTTTCCTGATAAGACAGCACTATTCAATAGAAATATAAAGTGAATGGTTGAAGAGATATCTCAGTTGATACTTGGGTGCTCATTCCACAGTATAAGGATCATTGTTCAATCCCCAGTAGCTAGACAATAAAGCCCACACAACTCTAATCCAAGCGCTGGGAGGTGGGGACGGGAGTATCCAGCCAGCCTAGCCTGAATGCTGAGTTCCAGGTTCATCTATTTCTCAACTATGGTGGAGAGAGACTGAGGAGACAAGTGACATACACACACATGCATGTGCATACTACAAACACATATATAACCCTGCACAGATATACTCAAAACACAAAATATAAAGTGAACTATGACTTTTAAATTTTCTAACAGTCACATTTAAAGAAACAATGTTCATGATATTTGGAAAACATTTATCAGTATGTCTAAAACATTATCATTTAACTTGTATCAATGTAAATGTAGGTAGATGTGTCTTTATTCATCTTTTGGGTTTTATTTAAAATTCAGCACAATTAACATCTTAATTCAGATACTGAGTATTCATATGAAATATATAGATTCACTTTTAGATTTCATAGAAATCAGAGTGTAAATTTAAGTTTGCATACCCAATTAGTTCCAAAGGTTCTTAAAAAACTGGCTGGTAACCTCATCAAGTAATAGTTTTGAGGTTAGTTTAATTCAATTAAACTTAATTTAATTAAACCAAATAGAAGAAAAGATTTGATCCCACCGTCACACCAGCTACAGTTGAAGGAGTCATTAGCTGTGATAGCTCCAGCTTTCATATTGGATTCAGTGCCTTAGAGAAGGGCAGGCTTTAAAAGGAGAGTCAGTGCCAATCAGAAAAAGAAGCTGGTGCTTAGTTCATCATTGAGTTAGGATGTGTCTGCCAAAAGAACAGGAATTTTTAAATCTCAAATCTAATTTGGGCATATCTGAAATAAAACTGGAAGAACTAAGAATTTTATTTAAGGCAATAATAGAGCAAATGCAGAGCATAATTAATACATGGGAGAGAGAATACGACCCATTTAGGTTGGAGTGCTGGAGAAACAGAGCAGGAAGAAGGGCCAGCGAACTGTCTTGTGCATTTGCCTATGTATGTGAGTAACTTTAAGTTAGACTCTATTGGATAAGAGAATATATAGGGTCTTGCATTTCAGTTTTGGATTGAACTGAGAGAACACCTATCTTAATATGTCGCAGATACAGGTAATTGGGTAGCAGATGGGAGAACTTTTATGGGAGCCTGTGGCAACACAGCTGTAGATGGGTGATGAGGGATATTCCTTACTTTTTCCAGCATGGTTTGGATCATATGTGTTCCTTTTACCATTCAGAGACAGGGTTATGGCTTCACAGAGTCTTTCTCTCTGTCCACCACCAGGGAACATTGCTTACATACAATGATTTGTGTGATTAGGTAACATGTTCACCAGAAATAGCATAGCAATGGATTATAGTTTATTAAGATTAGGAAGCTCACAAAATTTTTAGGCAAATGGTTTAATCTGGAAAATATCATCCTAAGTGAGGTAACCCAATCACAAAAGAATACACATGGAATGCAATCTCTGATAAGTGGATATTAATTAGCCCAGAGGCCCTGAATACCCAAGGCACAAATCGCGTAACAAATGACTCCCATGAAGAAGTATGGAGAGGGTCCTGATCCTGGAAAGGATTGATCTAGCATTGGAGGAGAATATAAGGACAGAGAAAAAGGAGGGAGGTGATTGGAGAATGGATAGAGAGAAGAAAGTTTATGGTACATATGAGATCAGGGAAAGGGAAAATCATTTGGAATGTAAACAAACAATATAGAAAATAAAAATATTAAAAAAAAAAACAGATTAGGAAGCTGGGACCAGAAGAAGACATCCTGAGGATGAAAAGATGCTTCTTGTTTCTGAGTTTAGATGGACCAAGTAAATGTCGGTGCATGGGGTATGACCCTGTTTTCTAGTTCTGTGTTCCAGCTAGGGAAATAGGAATTTTGGTGTCTATGATTTCCTTTGGGTGAGAAAAAAGGGATGAGGCTCAGGAGGGCAGAATGAAAAGGGACTTTTTTTCCTGAGGCCTTCTAATACCTTTACTTTCAACCAATATGCCAAAAATGCCTGACTTGGTATGGTGGCTTGATAGAATACGGCCCCCATAGGCTCGTAAGTAGTGGTACTATTAAGTGTGGCCTTGTTGAAGTAGATGTGGCTCTGTTGAAGTGTGTCACTAGAGGTGGGCTTTGAGGTCTCCTATGCTCAAGTCAGACCCAGTGTCTCACTGTCTCTTCCTGCTGCCCGTGGATCCAGATGTTGGACTCTCAGCTCCTTCTCTAGCTCCATGGCTGCCTGCATGCCGTCACACTTCTCACCATGACAATAATGGACTGAACCTCTGAACCATCAGGTAGCCCCAATGTTTTCCTTTGTAAGGGTTGCCATGGTCATGGTGTCTCCTTACAACATTAAAACCTAATGAAGACACTTGGCAATCACCTTCTGACTTCAAACATTTCATCATATCACGGTTTCTTGTATCCCACCCCACCCCAGGCCCATTACAGTCCTTAGGGGCTGGGTTACTGGAATACAAATCTGTCTTATAAAACGCTTGGTTTTCCCCCATTGCAGTATTCCCATTATATTCATTCTGCACATATTCTTAGATGTCTTTACATTACTCTTTGAGCAAATTTATAAATGCAGATAATAATATAAAATAAAGTTATAACAATAATAAGGCTACCAGGTCTAAAACATGAGCTTAAATAAACACCTGGGCTTATTTGCATTAAAATTGCTGTGTATCCTATAGCTTTGCTACCTTGCCTAAACTCAGGGAATTGGCTGCTGTACCAACCACCCCTGTCCCCTGAGCTTCCCTTGAATCCATGGATAAAAGACACAGACACACACACAGTTGCTTAATTTTAACTTTCCTTTTGACATAATTGTTGGGCACTACTATCTCCTGCCTGAAAAAGTATATTCTTGTCAATATTCTTACCTCCAAACCTCTTCACCTGCCCTCAACTTTAGTTGCTCAGATACATCTAGTCTCTTCTAAACACCCTTGAATACTGTGGCAGCTCCAAATTTAATTTTCATGGGCTTTTTATACTTTACAGTGTCGTGGGAAACAAAGTCACAAGCTAGCAGAAACTGACTAATGCACATAGGAAATCTTTTCCTTTCTGGAGGCCACACTGTCTTCCACCAAAATTAATAGAATATTCAGTCCCTTGCCTTGAGCTTCAAGTGTATCTCCTCTTATCGTTCCATGTGCCAGCAGGCCAGGAAATCTGCCAGCAGATCCTGACCTGCCTTGACCCTGCATGACAGCCAGGCTTTCACAGAAGCAGAAAAAAATGACTCCCAACAAGAGGCTCCCTTTAACTAACTAGAAACTAGGGAAGAACAAAAAAAAAAAAAAGAAAAAGAAAAGAAAAAGAAAGAAACTAGGGAAGAACTAGTATGGTAAGTGCCAGGATAAAAGTTTAAGGTGGTTTTGACAAGATTGAGAGCTACTTTGAAAAATCTCTAAGCTTATAGAAAAAAGAAAACTTGAATGGGGGCTTCAATCTCCGTTAAGAAGTAACAGAAGACTCAATGGATCACAGGCAGAATAATATGATCAATAACGTTATGTAAGTATGAAATAAATCCCAGTATTTTATTAGATTGTGTTAACCAATTTTGTCAAAACTTAAGACATTTAAAGATATTCCAAGCTTGACCTAATTGCTATCCTGTGTCTGCTTCCCACTCAACATAGCCAGGTTCATCGGGCACCAAGCTGGACTAGAGGCAGGGAAGCTTTGCTGGCTTAGTTTAGCAGTCACAAAGTATCTCAGTTGGCAAATAGTGCACTAGCAATGAGCACACTTCAAAACAACTTGGGAGAAATCTTTCAGTTTATTGGAGAAGGGGTATTTATGCCCCTGGGGTGGGGCCTAGGGTCTCTGGAACAAGTTTTGTATGGCCTTACACCATTGGCCAGGGCAGGGGTGTTGTAACAAGCTTCATCTGAATGCTCAGGGCCTGTAGAGTGGGGCAGGGACACTTTATAAGGTCAAACAAAGAGTAAAACCAGAGAACTGTGAAAGTAATAAAATTCTTATTAGGGTTAATAGTGGAGGAATGAGCTTTATAGCACCAGATTGGGAATGAGGTGATAGCCAACTCCTGTAGTCCTCATGTTTGAGGTATCTGTAGTTGAAGCTCCCTCAACCCTTTCTCAGTAACCCTGGGTCATTATGATCCCAGACGTAATTACCAAATACGGACCAATAAGTTGGGTTGATAGTTTGTCATCCTCAGGTTAGTCAATGTGTGGGTACATTAACAGGGAGGGCACTTACATTTGTAAACTTTCTCCATAGATTTCCCATATCTTAAAAGAATTAGAACTAGACATCGTAAAACAAAAATTTGTTTTTTTGAGTTTGTCTAACCCAAGGAGGAGAAAGCTTCTCATTTCTTTCTTTGCTGTAGCACTGTGTATAATTTTATCAAGAAGGAGGAAGGAAAAAAGAACAAACATTAATAGGGGATGATGTTGAGATAACAAGATGTTCTCTGTAGTCTTAGGAATTTGAACACTTGGTTCCCAGCTGATGGTCCTGTTTGGGATGTCTAGGAGACATAGCCATATTGCAGGATGTGTCTCTGGAGGAAGGCGTTTGAGAGGACTCTTGTCCTTTCTAGTGTGCTTTCTCTGGGATGCTTGTGGTTCAAGATGTGAGCTGTGGGCATTCAGTTCTCATCTCCATAGCTACTATGCATCTCTACCATGACAGAATCATATTTGTCTTAAACTGTAATCCAAATAAACTAGCCCATCTATAAATTTCCTTGGTCATGGTGTTTTCTCACAGCAGTAAAAAAGTAATACACATAGGACAATTTGACAAAAACAAAGTGAGAACTTTCTGAAAACTCTTCCTGAGAGGCAAGTTCCTCCTCTGGCTAGAGCTGCACTTCTAGCTTTTTGTTTTGCATAGTATGAAATTTCCAGTGATTTTTTTTAAAGAATTCTTTGGAGTATAGTCTTTCAGTATTCTGATAGCCAAAGAGAAGGCTACAGGATTATCTCTTTAGATTGTCTATTCAACACCAGGCTACTAGTCCGTGGTTACATGTGCATTGGTGATCCAGGTTTCTCAGGAGTCTGGTCACTGAGTTACTTTTATCTTAGGGGAGAATTTGAGCTGTTTAGTTAATTGCAAAGAGGAATCAAAGGGAAGGAATACATGACCATCATTTATAAGTAATCAAGTAGCATGCCCCTTCTTCAGGGTTTAAATAGAAGGGAAGAAATGATGAAACCACATGATGAAAATCATGCAGACTAGAGAAGGAATCCCCCAAGTCCTTGGCCATGATGAGTACTTCAGTCTAATGAGCACCATCCATCAGGCATTTCTCCAGAATCTTTATCCTAATAATGATGTTTCCCATTCTTACTCCAACTTAACAACTGTAGGTATGTAGGCTTTACTGCAAAAGTACTGTGCCAAGCACTTTAGTTATGCTAGAATATTAATCCTTATCACACTGTGGGGTAATATTTTGTTTTTCATTTGTGCTTGCAATCTATTACAAATCTCTAAAACTTCAGTTCCTTACTATTTCTTGTGAATATGTTACACAATCACATGAGTCTTTGAAAACAATGTCCCTTGGTTGTAGCTAGAGAGAAATACTTGGTGAAGCCATTGGTGGAAGGAACACAAATATACTATGATAAAGCTAGGAAAAGTAAGGGATTAATTTGCCAGTAGAATGTCCTCATGGTTGACCAGATGACAAGTTCATTTTAGCCCAATTGGGTCATAATCTTGTTAGAAGTGACTGTTCTATAGCAAACGTTGTTCCTGAAAATACAAGACCTAATACAAGCAGGAAGGCAATTTAATAAACAAATATGTATTTAAGACAATTTTAAATAGTGATGTAAACAGACATGCTTTCACTTGTGCCTTATTTATTTTTCTATTCCTGTGACAAGACAATATGACCAATACAACTTACAGAAGAATTTGTTTGTCACTTACAGTTTCAAGTGGTTAGAACCCATGTCCATCACCCTCTCCCTCTCCCCCTGTCTCCCCCCTCTCTCTCTTTATCTCTCTCTCTCTCTCCCTCCCTCTTTCTCTCCCTCTTTCTCTGTCAAGGTTTCTATTCCTGTTACTTAGTGGCTTGCTTCCCCTGGCTTGCTCAGCTTGCTTTCTTATAGAACCCAAGACTAGCAGCACAGGGATATCACCACCCCCAAGGGGCCCTCCCCCTTGATCACTAATTGAGAAAATGCCTTACAGCTGGATCTCATGGAGGAATTTTCTCAACTGAAGCTCCTTTTTTTGTGATAACTCCAGCTTGTGTTAAGTTGACACAAAACCGCCAGCACAATTGACCCCTTGTCAACTTGACACACAAACACATCACTATTAAGCCTCAATCCTTACTTTCTTATTCATCCCAAAGATCTAAATAACTTTAAATGTCCCACAATCTTTTCTAATTCTTACATATTAAAAATTTTATCCCTTTAAAATATCTAATCTCTTTTAAAATTCAGAGTATTTTTACAGTTAAAAGTCTCTTAACTGCGGGCTCCACTAAAATACTTTCTTCCTTCAGGAGGGAAAAATATCAGGGCAAAATCAAACTCCAACCATCTAATGTCTGGGATTCACTCATGATCTTCTGGGCTCCTCCAAGGGCTTGGGTCACTTCTCCAGCCCTACCCTTTGTAGCACAAACCTAGTCTTCTATGCTTCAGCTGTCTGTACTCCACTGCTGCTGCTGTTCTTGGTGGTCATCTCATGATACTGGTATCGCCAAAACACTGCTATCTTCTGCTGTAACTAGGTTTCACCAATAGCCTCTCATAGGCTCTCTCCATGGTGCCAAGCCTCAACTCCTATGCATGACCTCTTCAGTCCTGGGCCATCAATTGCAACTGATGCTGCACCTTCACCAAGGGCCTTTCATGGCCTCTCACAATGTAGAACCTCAGCTGCTCCTCATCACCCCTTCAAGCCTTCAAAACCAGCACCACCTGGGTGACTCTTACATAGTACCAAGTTCATCCACAGTGCAAGGTACAACCTTGGCTATCTCTGGAACACAGCCTCTGTGCTTTCAGAAAACAGTTTCCAGAAAATTTCACCTCAGTGAAGCTGGTCTCTTCTTAATCACCACTAATTTCTTAGCTCCAGCTAACCAGCATTAATAGTCTCAGTAATGCAAAGTTTTTACTTTAGTAGTTCTGGTGTCTTGTTAATCACAGCTGGTTCTTCAGCCCCAGCTAACCAAGACCACAGAATCTTCACAATGAAAATAGCAATGGTCCTGATAGGAATCTTTAATCTTCCCTCTGAAATTTCATAAGCCAGGCATCCATTTTCAGCACTGCTCTCAACATTATCTTCTAAGCTCCTACAGAACATCCCACACAGCTCTTAACATCCCAATGGCTCTTCAAGCTCAAAGTTCCAAAGTTCTTCCACAGTCCTCCCCAAAACATGGTCAAGTTGTCAAAGGAATACTCCACTATCCTGGTACCAATTTGCTTTAGTCAGGGTTTCTATTCCTACACAAACATCATGACCAAGAAGAAAGTTGGGGAGGAAAGGGTTTATTCAGCTTACACTTCTACATTGCTGTTCATCTTTAAAGGAAGTCAGAACTGGAACCTAAGCAGGTCAAGAAGCAGGAGCTGATGCAGAGGCCATGGAGGGATGTTACTTACTGACTTACTTCCCCCGCCTTTCTCAACTTGTTTTCTTCTAGAACCCAAGACTACCAGCCCAGGGATGACACAATCCTTAAGAGGCCCTCTCCCCTTGATCACTAATTGATAAAATGCCTTACAGCTGGATCTCATGGAGGCATTTTCTCAACTGGAGCTCTTTTCTCTGTGATAACTCCAGCTTGTGTCAAGTTGGCACAAAACCAGTCGGTACACCCTCTTTCTTGGCTCATTATTCGCACCTCAATCTTATTATTAAGTCTAGTTTTATTGAGAACTTCCTGGAAGTTGAGCCAAGAGCCAGCACAGAGTTTATAATGAAGGACTGGGCTTGATTTCCCTGGGGTAAGGGAAACAAGTAAGGCAAATGTCAACCAGACCCAGTGGCACGAGCTCTGCATTGATGAGCAAGGTTCTTTGAGAACACACAACTGGATTTCCTGGGCTGTGTCCTATATCTAGGTTAGCTCCCCGCAAGACTTTCAGTTTCCTGAGCCTGGATCACCCATGCTCATCCTTCAGGATCAAACCTTAGATGTTTCTTCTTTTTGAGAAATTTAACACTGCCCTTGGCACATAGTAGGTGCTTAATAAATGTCTACATTTTCTTAAATATGTTCATATACCTTAATACAAGCAAACTAGTTGGCAAACACCATATATATATATATATATATATATATATATATCATTGTGTATTTTTAAATAAGGAAAGATACATATGAAGTATCTATACATATATACATATTATATATTTATATAGTGGAATATTAACAGGAATCAAATGATGAGCTTTGGCCTTCTACATCTTCTTTATATTGGGCATGAGTTGAGAGGGTGAATAAGGGTTGATAATATAGCTAATTGCACAGGCTGTAAGCATCCACAGACCCTTGAGGATGGAGGAAACACCATCCTGCTCAAATCACACTCTCCTTCTGTTTGTGTTTATTTTAGCTCCATTTTCACATCTGCTTAACCTAGATGGTTTCATAAGTGAATTAGAAACCGACAAAGCATAAATAATCAATTCCTGTCCTATATCCAGCTTCTTTGAAATGCCATTATGCTATGATTTCTCCTTTTGCAAATTAGTAATAATAGACTTTCTGCAAAGATAACACAAATAAACTCTTTAAATGGCACTTGTTGTCATAAAGTACTAGAGAGTTGCCAGTTTCAAATGAAAATTTCTCTAATTTGCCTTTTGTTATATTTATAGTGGTTATGCTTCAACAATATGTGTATTTTCCAAAGCATTGCTATAATCAATTTTAATGTTATATTAATCGCTTGTAAAATTCTTGTCACCTTTGTAAATCCCATAGCTCTGGAAATTCTGTGACCTCCTATTCTCCATTCTGGATTGGGATATTAGCCTCAAATTTAAGAAAAGTTATACTTTAATTCTTTCTAATAAAGGCACTGTCACATTAGTCTGCACAGTGGGGAGGTTGTTTGGGAACCTCTCTGTGAGCCTTCTGGAGTCAGTAGTATAATTTAGGAAATGAGTCATCTTTGAATTTGAAGCAGCTTTCACCCAAGCCAACAGTTAGGAGCAGCAGAATTGACCATGTGAAGAGTTAAGTTTTATCTAAGATGACCTTAGGGGAATGATGGAAAACATTTCCCAAAGCTATAGAGATTCTTTAGGGTTTTTTTTTTCCTTCTTCATACTTTTCCCTAATGATGGGGCAGGGTGTCTTGTCACTCTTAAAATGCTGTGCTGGCATCTTTTTGTGTTTGTTTAGCTCCAGCTCTCTTGCATTATCAGGTACTCTGCTGAGTCTCTTAGCCATTTTCTCACCTACCCCCCCCCCCACACACACACAAAAAGAAGTTCACGTAAGAGATAGGAAATAAGTCTTATGCTCAGGAAGTGACTAAGTCCTTTGTTCATAGTCCCTTTCCATTTTTTCTTTGCCAACGGTGCCACCTCAAAAATAACGTTGTGTGGCCCACAATAAGCTTTATCTCGATGCTTTTCTTTCATTTATAAAGTGAGGGTAATAATGATATGTAATTATATTAAATTTATTAAATATTTAGTGAGATGAAGTCTTAAAAACATTGCCTTGGACAGAAAGCACACACTAAGTGACAGATATAGTAGCTATTATCATGATTCCTTTTATTCAGTTAACTCACATTTATTTCAATAAGGGTAGGATATCTTTTGAGTTTTGCAGATGTAAAGAGATCAACCAAACTTTTGTGTTAAAGAAGATCACAGGAGAGGTCAAAATTCTATGTACCATTCAAATGAGGGATTACCCTCTTAACAGGATCAGTGCAAAGTCTCCCTAGCTTGGCATCCTTGCTATTCTTGAAGGCAGATTGCTTTAACACCATCTCACAAGGGCAGAAACATCTTTGCTCTTTCTCATCTCCCCCTGGGTATCCCTGTTTTCTCTAACAGACATGATTAAAGACCCAGAACACAGGCTTAAAATCTACAGATCTTACTCCAGATGTCATTGGCCAACTGAAGCAATCCCTCTTTCTTTCTTCCTTCCTTCCTTTCATAATTCACCCAGAATATTAAGCCCTGACACAAATTACAATGGGATAGAATTTAGCCATGGAGAATGACAATCATTTGAACTGCTTATGGATGCATACAGCTTCTTCTGGATGATAATAGGCTGCAAATATTACCCTGGAAAAGGGAAAGCAACGAAGATAACTATTGGATTTCATAGTATTCTAAAATGGTCATTATGAAATGAAAAGTCTAGACACTACTCTTTTGATCTACCCTCATAAGCAAATGTATTTTCTATTTGACTTGAGATAATAGTCAAGATTATAGAATGTAATGCATGATACCCACCCATACGTGTTTTTCTAGGTACCAGATATTCCTGTTATCAACACTATACAATCTAGTTGTACTTTCAAACCTGCCTCTTTCATAATTTCGATATGGTTGACTTGAACACTGACACTATCCACTTGAAGTTAACAGGTTCACTAATAGAGTGATTTGTGATTTCAATTTTGAACAATGAAACTATAATAAGTGAGATTGGGATAAAAGCTAAATTATTCCTGAGCATGCCGGCTCACTACGTGTATTTATTTCCTTCCGTGTAACTAGTTAACACTCTGTGCTCTGTATTTCCCTTTAATCTCATGTTTTCAGACAGCAACATATAAAGCCAGCCTTGGCTTTGCTCTGACTAGACTATCTTCTTTACAGGCACATCAGTTTGGTAGAAACTGTCACTTAACTTTTTTCTAGCTATTTTTACAATTCTTCTTTGATCAAGTATACATCTTTTCCATACAGAGAATACAGATGGAAACACTGACACAGCATCAATGTTCCCCTCATAGCCATAATGTTGAGACTATCTAACATGCAAACTCAGGTGAAACAAATGTGCAAAGAAAGCATGTGAGAGGAGGAGGATAGGAGGGTACTTGGGATAACTCTGTTTATGTTCCTAGAAGTCTGATGTCGGTGCATAAGAATTGGTTGTTATAGGACTGGAGATGTCTCAGCAGATAAAAACAACATACCTTTGTGGCTTCATTCCCAGGATCCACATTCCACAACCACATCCACAGCTCACAACTGCCTATAACTCGAGCTCCAGGGGCTCTGATACATCTGATCACCATCTGCATGTATGTGCACACATGGTCATTAGCAAGAAATGGCCTGCAAGAGAAGTACAATTAAATAATCCGCACACTTAAATTCCACATTTATGAAATCATCATCAAAAACTTCATTCCAAGTGTGGTGAGACACACCTATCATTCCAACACTCAAATTCAGTTCTGTGTAGGGAGTTGGAAGGCAGCCTAGGTTACACAGCTAAAACAACACACAACCAACATTTTTTAAGCCACGAAAAATCATACACTGTAGTTGATTACTAAATCCATACAGGCATATATAATTGACAAATAAATTTTTGTAATTTATACATAATGTGTCTCATGTATATCTCAAAAAATGCTTTTGTGTAAAGTCTTGTTTTGTTTGCTGTTTCAGATGTACATTACCAACACTATCAAAGCCAAAGGAACCAGACTTGCTAAGCCTGTCCTGTGCTTGGGATTAATGTGTTTGGCCTTTCTTACTGGACTCAACAGAGTAGCAGAATATCGAAATCATTGGTCAGATGTGATAGCAGGCTTTCTAGTTGGAATATCTATAGCAGTATTTCTGGTAAGTTTGACTTTATAAGAATATTTTTTAAGTAAACTTTTAATAAACCACCTCTAAAAAATGCAAGGATGAATCACTGTTTGTGATAGAGAACATGATAATATTTATGTTTTTAACTACTCATTTCTTCTTCCTTGCTTATTTATTCTTAAGATCAGGTTTGAAGAAGAAGAATAAATTAATTCCACACTTAAAATACTTTTGCATAAAATGGGGAAAGGCTATAGAGTCCTCAAGAACTAGTTTTTACATTTATTTGTGTGTGTGTGTGTGTGTGTGTGTGTATGCATGCACATGAGTGTGCATACATGCACAAGTGCACATGTGCCATTGCATGCATGTGGAGATAGAAAGACAACTTGTAAGAGTAGGTTCTCTCCTTCCACCAAGTGGTGTTTGAAGGTTAAACTTGGTGATCAGATACCTTTAGCCACTAACCCAATGGTTCTCAACCTGTGAGCCACTAATCATTATCTCTTTAGGGGCTTAACAAACTTTTCATATGCATTGCACATCAAATACTTACCTTATGATTCATAACAGTAGCAAGTTACAGTTATGAAGTATCACCAAAAGTGCTTATATTTGGGGGATCTTTACAACCTGAAGAACTCAGGTTGCAACACTCAGAATATTGAGAACCATTGCTCTAAGCAATCTCACTTGTCCCTCCTCAATTAGTTTTATAGACTGAGTTGTTTGTATAATTTCAGCTTTCCTCAGAGCAGTTTACCTCTATTGTATTAAAATAAATATCCTCGAGGACCCAAATGCCTCATGCGTTTAATCTTTATCCTCCGGGAGACCTGTGCCACAAACACTCCCACAGCAGTGATTGTAAAATATATCACTTCACCTCCAGAACTAAATAGTCAAAGACAGTGACAGAGACTCAATCATGCCTTGTCTTGTCTGCTGCACAGTGAAGAGCATGCAGAGACTTCTAATGGTGTGCCACCTGTATGTATGTCTGCTAAAATTATGCTTGCACTATATCTATAATTTGGTTGGAAGATTTTACTGTGAGTTTCAGGTTTATCAGTCTATTATTTGTGGGGTTCATACTGACTTACCTAGATGACCAAGTGTATAGTTTATAAATCAAAAGGCTTCTGCAGGGACACGTTATGGTTTAGGAAATGCTTTATGTCGATTTTAATACAGTTTAAGCTGTTCTTACTCCACTACTTCTTCCTCAGCCACCTTTCTCTAGTTAATAATCAGTAGTGTGTGTGTGGTGGGGGGGGGGGAATGTGTGTGAGCTTTCTACTTATATGTCTGAGTACAAATGATGTGCCTGGAATCTGAAATGAAATGTTCCCTCTAAGTGCACCCGTAGCAGATCTGTGGGCATGACTGCATGTCTGCTCTACATCCCGAGAGAGCATCCGGCTCTCTTTTCTTTCTTGTAGCATCATTCATTGTGATTTTCAAGGTCACTGGGAGACTTTCGATGGAAAGCTTTTAAAAAATCCGTGATGGGTTGAAAAGTCAGTTCAGAATGTCCCTCCCTGTCACAGATTGAGCTAGCATTTACAGTCAGAGAACAGGAAGAGATCTAAGTAACCTGATCCACTGCCTTTTATGGTAGTTGTCTGGCCACTCATGGCCTCTGATTGGCTGGAGATTGAGCTGCAATGAATGACTGGGAGTCAGTTGCTTGGTTACAGGTGTAGTCCTAGATAGGATACAGATTGTTTACTGTTGAGTCTTGCAGGCGCTTTTGGCTAAATTTCATCATCCAACTACAGCAACAGACTTGGGCTAAAATTATCATTTAACACCTCTGCCTCTTTGAATTCTCTTGCTGCTTCTTGAAACTCAGGAGGAAGAATGGATCAAAAACTTTCCCTGCTTTCACTCACCAATGTTGAAACTGGTTAACATTTAAAAAAACAAAACAAAACAAAGATTTGATGCAAATTATGATGTCAGAGCATTCAGCTCCCTGAGTGTGGATTATCTTCTCTGGCATATCATCTGCCTCCTGCTATTCTTCCCTTGGCCATTGCATCTTCCTCTACTTCCAGAAAGCATCTTAGTTTCTTAAGGAGATTCTTTAGAACCAGAAACCTAGTGACTTCTCAGAAATGTGCCTGAGAACTTGACAAATAAAGAGCTATGCTGTGGATTTCTCCTGAGCTCAAGCCCCTCCCTCTATTGTGCACATTCAATAAAATAATGTGTATTATTTAGATTCTATGGTTCCCCTTTAAATATTATGATACATGAGAAAGATGACTCTGTGATCAGTTCAAATCAAAACAGTGCTTCAGCCATGTAACTAAATATGAATTTTTTTGTTCATTGATGATAATTGATTATTGTGAATGCCTATAGGTAACAATTGGTGAGCCAAGGAAGCTCATGTAAGCCTGTCTACAGTGAGTTTTGTTTTGTAGATTAGCTTCTTCCCTCAAAGTCCACTTCCCTCTCCTCTATCATAAAATAAAATGCTGCCAACTTCCTACCTAAATACAAGTACTGTACTTAGTAATGTGAATAAATATCTAAAAATGAAGAGCTCATATATTTAAATATGTTACTATCCTGAAGGAAAACAGTCATGGAGCTTCGTAGAGGATTACATACAACTTACCAATAATACTGGAGACGTTAGCTTCATTGGGAAGATGTACCTGTCAGGAAGAATGGATCAGCTTGGGAAGCTCATAAAATATATAAGTCTGGACTCGGTGCAAGGAAGGAGAACAAAACATGTGACGCAGAGTAAATGTGACCCTACATAGGGACAGCAAGCATGCAGCCTTTCCTATACTGCAGACCCACCACACAGCTTATGCATGAGACAGAGTAGAATCCTAGAACAGTACAAGTGCCCCATCACGAATGATAGCCAGGGTGGAAAGGCTGTGTGAATCAGGAGAACAAGGTGGACTTTTGTTTAAAATGTAGATGAATTAGGAGCCACTGCCTTCAAATGAGTAGAACAAGAACAAGCTCGTTTGAGTCCCAGCTTCTTCATGTACTCCATTTTTCCCCATTGACTACTTTGCTGAGTCTTTCTGTGCTCCTGGATCTCTTTAATGAGGGAAATCACAACTTCCCTAAGGACTCATTCTTGAACTTACAGAAGGGTAAACAAAAGAGTACATGCTTAGTGAATGGCCCCAGCAATGACCTTTTACCCTAGGAGATTTGTGCTTTAAATATATGCTCTAGAATTAAACTGGAGGTGAAGATATAGGAGACATGCTATGAAGAATGAGGGAAATAAGCCAGTGTAAATTTGACCATAGAGACATGGAGAGAAGGGAGAGTCCTTGGAAGGGAACGGAAAGGAGGAGGGAGGGCCTGGGGGACCAGAAGATGATGTGCATGAAGTACAGGCAAAACTTGTGATGACTCCCAGGTTTCTCATTTGGACAGCCCAGTAGAGTATTTATCTTGTGTGGCAATGCCAACTCTGGCTGGCAAATGTTCTGCAATTATCTCACAGTGTTTTCGGGATTCTAAACAGATTCCAAAATAAAACGAACATGACTCTACTCTGAGCCGCTGTCTTGGTTGAAGGACACCTCCTCCGATCACCATTATCCATATGTGGCGTTTGCCTCTGACTCATTCTACTGCTTCACCCCCACAACCAGTGAATCATCTACTTCAAGTTCATTACCAATACCCAAGTTATTCCTTATGTCTTATACCAGTCCCTCTGACCAGAACTTCTTGCTTCCTATCTCATGAATGCATACAGTTCCTTCCTGATCCTTTGCTTCCAACATCCTTCATACAACCACCTTGCTGTTTTTATTTATATTATAACAGTTCATTGCAATAACAAGAAAAACACAACTCTCCCTGATACATCAACTGCAGACACTTCTAGGGAAGTGATCTGCTTATTTCCCAGGGAGAAGTTTCCTACCCATTTCACCATGTATATAAATCCAGTTCTTGAAAGTACAATCAATTCCTTTCCCTTATCACAAACAAGTCCTGTCCTTCCTACATCTTTGTTCTGCGAGAATTCTGTTTTGTGTGTGTGTGTGTGTGTGTGTGTGTGTGTGTGTGTGTGTTACAATGGTGAGTAAGAAGGGGGAATATCTGAGAGCCGCCTTGCACGTGTGTGACACCACATATGTCACTTACATATCACTAGTCCTCTAATAGTAACACTTTCCCCAAGCTATACTCAGGAAGACTCCTGTGCATTCTTCCTTCGTGCTTTTCCACAACACAAGACCTAGATACCATGTCTGACGGTTTTGTTTCACTGTCCTTTTTTGCAACAGAGAAAAACTCTGTTCACTTTGTTCACTGTTTGTCTTTGAAAGTATCCAGGACAGGGTCAGGTATATGGGTAGAAGGAAGGAATGAGAATCTTGAATTGACTACCTTGATGTCTTTGAAAGGCTCTATGAAATTCCATGTGTAGTAAACATCGCTTTGTTGCATTCCTTACCAGGCCCATCCTTTACAACGCAACCTAAATCCTCAACATAGCTGAGATTTGTCTTGGACAAGTCCCATTCTTCCTAGGCAGTAACTTTGACCACTTAGTTCTCTCATTTCCCCCTTGATTTCTGCCACATATAAGTCTGTGCTGTTAGCATCCTACAAGGAGTTATATTGTATTCTAAATCTGTCACTCATCCCTGTACATTGTGCAAGGGTGAAGAATAGAGCCATCATGCTTAGCAAAATACTAAACAAATAACTCTTGAGCACTAGTTGTTAATATTACTGTTGTTATAAAAATGGATGACATGAAATTTATTCCAAATATGATACATAGTATTGTTGGCAGAAGTGCTCAACTTTATTGATCTCAATAATAGCTTGTCATGTTATTTTAAATAAAAGTAAAAGTCATTGCAGCATTTCATTGAGATATATTGTCCTCACTTTACAGATTAAAAGATTGAGACCTAGATACAGTAGATAGCTTGACCGTGGTCTTGTCTTTAAAGTTAGTATATAACCAAACACCCAAATTAAGAGCCCATGCTGTTTTACTTCTCAATATTAATAATGCAGTAATTATGGGAAAAAGAAAAGTAAATATATAAATAAATTTATTATCAATACTACATAAGGAATCCAAAATGTATACAGTGGTGCTTTATTGGTGTAATCTTTATAGGAGAATATTGGCATACATGTAGAGCAACCATTGATCTAAAATTACAGTGTTGGAAAGGAAATTAAATTTAAACCATTATGGCATAGGCATATATTATAAAATTTGTCACCTGAATGTATGTTCATTCATTAGTGTGCTCATTTATGAATGATTCCACTCACTGTGACAGTGGGATGCAGAGGTAGAAAACTTCAGATGGTGATCCTGATGTGCAGTGTAGAGTCTGAGAAAAGACACCAGTCAACATATTCCCTTATCTAGTATGAAATGTCATGATGAGACTGGTGCTCTAACAGACAGACTCAGAGTTCTTTCTATTTGATCACAGGGCAAACAAACTCACCAAACACAGTAAGCTGTCCTAGCTGAGGGCTCAGAGAAGACTTCTGTAAGATAGCTAGGAGATAAAGTACTTGTTGTGCATCTGTGAGTATTTAAGATCTAGAGCCTGTAAATATGCTGAGTGAGTAATATGGCCTGTCTGTAAATTCAGCACATGGGAGGCTGAGAAAGGACACCATGGGGACAATATGGCTAGCTAGATTAGTGAGTTTGTTGAACTCTGAGATGAGGTAAGAGATCATGCTTAGTAGATAATGTTTAGTAGAAGGTATCTCTTGTTAGCCTGCGGCCTAGGCATATGCACACACACACACACACACACACACACACACACATGCGCGCACGCACGCATCTTCTTTTTCTTATTTGCTAGTGGGACATCAATTCTAGACTTTCGAAATTATCACACAAAATTTTTTATTTATTTAAGTAAGAATCTAAAGAAAATCTAGTTATTTCCTTGTAGTTAAAAAATGAAAAGTGTTAAAAAGAATAATTAGAGTTATAGAAGTTAGTCTCCAGAGAGTCAAATAACCCTATTAAAAAAAATAGGGTACAGAGCTAAACAGGGAATTCTCAACTGAGGAAACTCCAATGGCTCTAAAGCACCTAAAGAAATGTTCAGCATCCTTAGTTAGGAAAATGCAAATCAAAACAACACTGAGATTCCACCTCACAGAATAGCTAAGATGAAAAACTCAGGTGACAGCAGTTGCTGGATAGGATGTAGGCAAAGAGGAACACTTCTCCATTGCTGATGGAATGCAAGCTGGTGAAACCACTCTGGAAATCTGTCTGGCAGTTCCTCAGAAAATTATAATACTAGCTGAGGACCCAGCTATACCACTCCTGAGCATATACCCAGAAGATGCTCCTACGTGTAATAAGGACACATACTTCACTATGTTCATAACTGCCTTATTTATAATAGCCAGAAGCTGGAAAGAACCCAGATGTCCTTCAACAGAGGAATGGATACAGAAACTGTGGTATATATACACAATGGAGTACTATTCAGCTATTAAAAGCATGATTTCATGATATTCTTAGGCAAATGGATGGAACTAGAAAGCATCATCCTGAGTAAGGTAACCAGTCACAAAAGAATATACATGGTATGCACTCACTGATAAGTGGATATTCATCCAAAATCTCAAAATAAACAAGTTACAATTCACAGACCACAGGAAGCTCAAGAAGGAGGACTGAAATGAGGGTTCTTTGGTTCCCCTGAGAAAGGGAACAAAATACTCACAGGAGCAATAAAGGAGACAAAGTATGGAGCAGAGACTGAAGTACAAGCCACCCAGAGACTGCCCTACCTGGGGATTCATCCTATAAACAGTCACCAAACCCTGACAGTATTATGGATGACAAGAAGTGCATACCAAAAGGAGCATGCCATGGTCGTCTCCAGAGCGGCCCTGCCAGAACGTTACACATACTGATCATAGGTCTGGGCATAGGGTTCCCAATAGAGGAGTTGGAGGGTGGTCTGGAGGAGCTGAAGGGCTTTACATCCCCATGGGAAGAACAAGGATGTAGGCCACCCAGATGCCCCAGGACTCCCAGGGACTAAACCATCAACCAAGGGGTACACATTGTTCCAGCCAAAAATGTGGCAGAGGAATGCCTCATTGAGCATCAGTGGGAGAAGTGGTTCTTGGTGAAGTCTCAATAGATGCCCCAACAAAGGGAAAGGAGGAGGAGGGGAGGTGGGAGTGGGTTGGGTGGAGGGCCATATACTTGGAGGCAGGGGGTGGGAGGAGGGGTTGGGGGTTTTCAGGGAGGGGGGAAGCCCGGGAAGGTTTTAGCATTTGAAATGTAAATGAAGATTATATTCAATTAAAAAAAAGAATAATTAGGCCAATAATTACCATTCTGTGTGTATCTACATAGGTTAGGTGCTTAAGCATTTCACAGATAAAGCCAAGCTGCTTCTGACAACCTGAATTTTCATTTAAACAAAAAAATAACCAAGAGTGCTTCAAAGAGTTTTCTAGACACACACACACACATACACACACACACACACACACACTACATGCAGTCAACAGACTGAATTTGACCTACTACCTGCCTTATTAAGGGAAGCATCACTTTTCTCTTACAATAAAATCACTGCTTTTCTTTCAAAAAGGAAGTTTAGTAGTTGCCATTGACTGTGTTCCTATAATGCCCAAAATACATTTATGTATATATATATGCATTATCATATTACTTAAAACTGCAACTTCTGAACATAAAATTAATAAGTAGCATAATAATCATACCTAATTTCTGAAGCTCACATTGATGCTACAGTTACTTCATTTCAACTGATCTTGTTTTAAATATTTCAACCGTTCTTTTCAAAAGCCCAAATTTCTAATTATTAATAATTCCAATGAAAATGTCTAAGTGTGTGTGTGTGTGTGTGTGTGCATGTGTGCTGTGATATAACTTTGAAACTGTTTCATTGCAACTGTTACATACAGTTATTAAATCTGTCCTTTGTATGTTAGAACAATGCTCATTCATCAAGCTGCAGCTTGCAGACTGAATTTAACCTGTTGCCTATGTTAAGAGGAGAGTCATATCAGCGTGTTTACACACCTCTTCTCTCAGGAACAGATGACATTGCTGCTTTCCAGGCAAAGAGGAAGAATTGTGTAGTTTCCATTGACTATGACCCACACCACTGAAAATATTTACTAAATTATGTAATAGCGTCCCTTTACAGACAGAACATTAAGACTCTGTTTCTTCAGCAATCAGTCTCCTTTAGTCCTCAGTGGGATCATGGGAGTGTCAGCTTCATAAGATGGGAAGAGGGAAAGAGTACTGAATAACTGCCTCCAAACCCGGGTGTATGCATGTGTGTGTGTGTGTATATGTGTGTGTAGGGTCTGGGTATGTATATGTGATGTGTGGGTCTATGTGTATGTGGTATGAGTGTGTGTGTATGTTTATGTGTGTGTGTGTGTGTGGTGTGAGTGTGTATATGTCTGTATGTAGTGTGAGTGTGTGTATGTCTGTGCATGTGTGTGTGTGGTGCATGCGTGTTTGTGTGTCTGTGTAGGCACATGTATGAGTGTGTAAGTGAGTGTGTGTGCATGTGTGTATGTGTGTTTGTATGGTGTGATTGTGTATGTGTGTGTATATGTGTATCTATGGTTAATGTATATGTGTGTGTGCATTCATGTATGTGTGCATGTGTATATATGTGTGTATGTATGTCTGTGCAGGTGCATGTGTAAGTGTGTGTGTGTGAGGGTGTGTGTGCATGTGTTTGTGTGTGTGTGTATGGTGTGTGTATGTATGTGTATATGTATAGTGAGTAAGTATGTGTGTATGGTGTGTGTATATATGTGTGTATGTGGTGTGAATGTGGTGGGAGTATGCATGTGTATGTGTATGTGTGGTGTGAGTGTGTATGGTATAAGTGTGTGTATGTCTATGTGTGTGCATTCATGTATGTGTGTGTGCATGAGTGTATGTGTGTGTGCATGAGTGTATGTGTGTGTGGTTTGTGTGTATGTGTGTCTGTGGAGGCACATGTGTAAGTGTGTGTGTGTGTGCATGCATGTGTATGTGTGTGTATGGTGTGAGTGTGTATGTTTTTGTATATGTGTGTGTGGTGTGAATGTGGTGGGAGTATGTATGTGTGTAAGTATGTGTGGTGTGAGTATATATATATATGTGTGTTTGTAGTATGAGTGTGTATATGTGTATGTAGTGTGAGTGTGTGTATGTCTGTGCATGTATGTGTATGTGTGGTATGTGTGCATATGTGTGTGTTGTGTGAATGTGATAGGAGTATGTGTGTGTATGCGTGTGAGGTGTGAGTGTATATGTGTTTGTAGTGTGAGTATATGTGTGTGTGGTGTGAGTGTATATATTTCTGTACACATGTGTGTATGTGTGTGCGTGTGCGTGTGTGTGTGTGTGTGTGTGTGTGTGTGATGTGAGTGTGTATATGTGTATGATGTGTTCATATGTGTGGCTGTGCAGGCACATGCATTAGTGTGTGTGTGTGTGTGTGTGTGTGTGTGAGTGTGTGTGTGTGTGTGTGAGTGAGTGTGTGTGTGTGTTTAGAAACCTCTCTGAAAGGATCTTGGTTTATCTTTTTAATGAAAATTCATGGAAAAGTGTATTATTGTACTATCAGGTTTTGATCTATTTTTTAATCTATAGTTTTGCTAGGACAAAGGAAGGTTTAAAAAGGTAAATCACAGTTTGCAAGAAAATAATTTTGTGGTATAAAGTATCATTTTATATATTATTATCTTGTAACCTTGTAAATTTTATTCAAGAATGGGTGAGTAACCAAGACGTAAGAGGTATTTAGAATTTTGAGTAACATGGAGCTCTTGCAGACGGCCTGCATTTTGCTCCCAGCACACACATGCTGGCTCACAAGCTTGTGACTCTAGTTTCAGGGCATCAGTCTTCCCCTTCTGACTTCCTTGGACACCAGGCATTCGCATGATGCACATACAGAGTGCAGACCAAGCACTCATACACATAATATACAATAAATCATTTAAAAATATAAATAAAATATCAGTAATAAGTTTAACAAAAGTCTTCCAATGATGAATTTCTGAAAATATAAAATTTAAATATATCACTATTGATCAAGAATTCACTTAAAAAAATAAGTGTTAGGCTGAACCTACAAGTACCATCTATTCTAGAATATAAAGCCCAGGAAAGGAGACCAATGCACTATCCTGTGGTTAGTATAAACTCACCATAGGAAATAATTTTTCTGTGTTACTTAGATCATTATTTCTTAAATTTGATTCATCTGCTTCATGAATTTTGCAGTAAATTTAAAGGTTCCTTCTTCTGCACCTCATTCTTCAGCTACTAAATCAAAAACCTTAGAAGATGAATGAGAAATGTGTATTTTTAACATGACAGGAACTTAATTTTCATGCCTGGTTCAGTTCAGTCTTTCACCTCTGGGAAATAATCAGCTGAAATGAGGGTCAATTGTCTTTATGTGAAGGGTCTTCTATTTCAAGAGTAGCTCTGGTAAGCTATTGTTCAAATCGTAATTAAAAGAATGTTACTAAATTACAGAGTGCCAACTGTCAAGAATTGGTGTGAATGTAATAATCTTGAAGCACTGGGAAATAATGAGCATAAAAATTAAGTTGTAGATTAGCTGCATTAAGAAAAGGTTAGCTTCCTACAGATTTTTATAAGGTTATGCTGTTAATTTTGGATTGGTTTGAACATTGTCTATACTTAAACGAACATTTCAGAATGACAGAATTGTCATTATTCATTCTTTTACATATTCATTTGTGAATTTTATTGAGCTTATCTGCATTAGAATAGATATTCGAATTTAATCATGGTAAATCTGAGTGTAAAGTTTTATTCATGGAATATTTTGGTTTAATTTTAAAACTTGGTTGCTATAGGAGTTTTATGAACCTCCTCAAAGGAGGGTTAGTTGTGGAATATGTAATTTACTTACTGAAATTGTTTCCTGAAATTTTAGGTTGTATGCGTGGTAAATAATTTTAAAGGAAGACAACCAGAAAATGGGCATATACACAGGGACAATGTGGCCCGGATGCCGATGACCAACATCCCTCGAGTAGAAAGCCCTTTGGAAAAGGTAACATCTGTGCAGGTGATTCATAACTTCAAAATGTCATTATCGAGGCTAAATTCAACAGTTATTTCTGTTTGTGTATTCAGAGAGTGAGCAGTTATTATTTATTTATTTATTCATGCTTATGTAATCTCAGAATTTAAGGTGTCAATTAGCAAGAATTTACTACTGGAAAGATCATCTTATAAAATGCATATCTCATTTAAAGTGCCCACAGATAGCAGCCATGCTGGCATCTCTGTAACTGTGCATTAAACTCACAGAATGACAGAATTGTCATTATTCATTCTTTTACATTGCTAGAGTGGCTAAGGAACAGTGTTCCCTGGCTTCATTCACAGGCAGAAAGGAAAAGGCACATTCATTTGCAAATGCGTTCACTTTTTCTCAAAGTCAAATGAGAAAGTGCTTCATACATTGTCACCATGCAGTGGGCAGACAAGTGTCATGCCCGGAGTCTCATTGCACCAAGATGAGGTAACATGTAACCAGCAGCTGCATTTCCTGATGCAAGGGAGGCTGCCGGTCAGGCTGGGCTGAGTTTGCCCCAGACAATGTTTTAAAGGACAGGTTCAGGCCTCAGTGGGTGTCACAGTGGCAAGAAGTCAAGCATTTCTTGCACCTTCTGTGTTTTCATAGGCTATTATTGCATTCTCTGCATTCAAAATTCCTACTGCTCCTGTATGCTCCTTCCTTTTATTTACAATAAGTTTCATGATAATAAGTTATGTGAGCTAGAATTTTCCAATAGAATCCCTAAGCTGACAGAGACAAGTGTTTATGAACTATTAATTTTGTTATCCATATCAAGTCCAAGTGATTTGTCTCCTTCATTTTGGGAAATAAGGCTGAGATAAAGCAGATTCTGGGCTTCCTTGCTTGCTGGGATATCATCAAATGGAGATAGCATTCTCTCTGTTCTTTTTCCTTTCATCCCCAATCAGAATTCTTTTCTGCACTGGCTTGTGTTCCTGACTGCATCATGGAAGGATCTTGGCAGGAATGCTAGAGATATATACTAGGGAGAGATTTTACCCTTTCCCTAGACTCTGCACTGCCGAGGGCCTCATTCCTGTGCGTCTCAGCCAGAACTAGAGGGCAGTCACTTAAAGGAAAGAACTTTCTACTTGTGTGTGTGTGTGTGTGTGTGTGTGTGTGTGTGTGTCTGTCTGTCTACCTGTGTGTCTGTCTATATGTGTCTGTGTGTCTGTCTGTCTGTCTACCTGTGTGTCTGTCTGTCTATGTGTGTCTGTGTGTGTGTCTGTCTGTCTACCTGTGTGTCTGTCTGTCTATGTGTGTCTGTGTGTGTCTGTGTGTGCCTGTGTGTGTGTTTGTATGTGTGTGTATGTGAGAGAGAGAGAGAGGGAGGGAGGGAGAGAGAGAGAGAAAGAGAAAGAGAAGGAGGGGACTTTGTGGAATAAGTATGTTGCTTTTTGTTAGGGTTCACATTGCAAACAGGAGGGAAGAGGAAGGAGGAGACAGAGGAGGAGGGGAAGCATGCCAAATCCCCCTCTTCCTTTGATTGTGATAACCAATAGTTAAAGAACATCATTTGTTCCTTCACAGTGATGAGTGAAGAGGAGCATTTTGTCAACATTTGATGGGCAGGCAGGGCTGAGAGAATTAGTATCATGCCAAGATGGTGCTTTTCCATGTCTGTGTGTTTCTTCTACAAGTTATGTAAACTGGTAAACCTCTTCTGTTCAAGCACACATTTGATGAACTATGACCTATAGTATAATAATAATAATACACAGGTATACTTCATCTCTTTGCAAATGACTTTTCCCTTAATTGTGGGAGTTCATCACATGACAAATATCATAATTTATGAGGAAAAGTCATGGGTTCTTTCAGATCTGAGTCAGATTATCTGAATAATCATTCTCTTTTATGAAATGAATGGCTAATCTGTGGTAAGCATCTCATCAGAGTACAATGACCACTAAATATTGAAGAGGCTAATAATTTTATTCATCTGTTTATCAATGAAGTCATAAAGACTCTGAGTACCTAGCCATGGAAGATTATTTAATCAGTGGTGAATGTCCCCATGACAGAATTCATATCATACAATGCCTCTGCTCATGGACCTATGAGGAGTCTGGCTGGAAATTTTGAAAAATGTTGACCTTAGCCAATTCACTCAAGCTCAGTGACTAGTGTATTGATTCCTTTTATCTTGCTGTGACCAAATATTTGACAGAAAGGAAATTAAAGGGACAAGAATTTATTTTGGCTCCAGTTCAAAGGTGAGAGCCACCATGGCAAGGAAGAAATAGCTGTAAGAGTGTTAGCTGTCCTTTCACATTGCTTCTACAGTCAAGAAGCAGAGGGAGAGGAAAGCGGGTCTTTGTCTTACTTTCGCCCACTTTCCTTTATAATTAGTCCAAGACCAGTTTGTGGGATGATGGCGTCCACTGTCAGGGTAGGTTATCCCTTCTCAATCAGTCTTCAAGGGAAGCACCATTCTATGGTAGTACTCTCCCAGAGAAGTGTCTCTTAGTTTATTCCTAACCTCCTCGATTTGACATTGATGATTAAACATAGCATTTGACTTTTGCTTTTTAGATTTTGTTTGTTTTGGTTTTGGTTTTATAAACTGGTCATTTGTGAGAGTTGCTTAACTTACTCATAAAGTACTCAGAAAAATGTCTAGAACCTATGAAACTAAACAATAGCCAATTATTATTTTACAGCAGTAGAATGCAACAGGTACATCAAGATACAAAAGGATAAATTTTAATTTTAAAGTACTTTAAAAAAAAAGGTTTTGGGGTGGTAGGTTGTTTGAAAAAGTGTCTCATGTTACCATAGTTGGCCTCAGATTTGGAATATAGCCTAGGATAGCCTTGAACTCTTGATTTTCCTGCCTTCATTTAAGTTCTGGTATTATAGGTGTCTACCACCACACTTGACTCCAGAGAAATTACATTTGTAAAATCTTGTGAATGTGCAGAGTGAAGGCAGTTACTCAAAATACTATACAAGATATTCACCTCCTGTATCTGGAGAGGAGTGTGTGGGTAGTGGGGTGAGAGAGAGTGACAGAGAGAGGGAACGAGACAAAGAGAGACAGGGACAGAGAGACAACTGCAGAGACAGAGACAGAGAGAAACTGACAGAGACAGAACAAATAGAGTAATGCTAAAACCTTAAAATAAACTGAGCCAATGAAACAAGACTTTGTGTCACTTTACTAGCTTGCTTTTCTGCCTCTACTTCTTCCCTACCCCTTTCTCTCTGTCTCTCCTCCCTCTTTTTCTCTCTTCACTTTTCCCTCTTCCTTTCTATAATCAGTTACTATGCTGTTCATGAGTAAATATAATTACAATTTTAAAATATTTCATTTTTATAAGCTAACTTCTGGAAGGTCTGGTCTCATTAGACGATCTAAATGATACGTTCAGACTAACGAGAATTCCTTAGGGGGGGTGCATTCAGTAAAATTTACACCTCTGTGCGATATCCTTGTGATCTGTATAATCCTTATGAAAGACCTTTGTTTTCCTCTGTCATGCACTCCATCTGCAGCCCATCTGAAGTCCTCTCAGAACAGAAACTCTGGCTCTTGCATATGCAGGAGTCTTTCTTTCTTAGAATTCCTCCCCTCTCACTCCCAGAAAGTCAGCTCCCTTCAGATGTCACATTCTGTCCCCCAAACTCATTCTCTTTGAACCTTTGAGATGCATTTCCAGAAGAATTGGCAGTGTTGCTGGCTCTGGGATGTTTCCAGAAGCTTAAAAGACACTATTAATTTCCCTTAGGAATCCAAGAATCAAGGATCTCTGTTTTCTTCTAGGAAATAATGATGCAACCAATTATAGTTCTACTGCCCTTTATCTCCTATATTAGGAATAATAGTGAAGGTCTTGACTTTATAATAGCTGATTATGAGAATGAAAATAACAGCAAAATGTTAGGAATTTCTACCAGATGCAGCATAAACAAATCCACAGTGAAGGAAATTCATCCCTACCCCAAATTTGCTTAATGATTCAGGACAGATAAAGGGGCCCTTTTTAAAACTGAATAAGCATCCCCAAAGTGAGTGGGTAACTATTTTATTTCAAAACAATAAATGCAAATAAACAAAGAGCTTGGCAAATGGCTCTTCCAGAGAACCCAGGTTCTCATCATCCACACAGCAACTCACAACTTCCCGTATGTCCAGTTTCACAAGATCAGGTACATACAGTCATTTGGATTCTTTGGGTACCCGATGCACACATAATATACATACCTGAAAACAAAACACTCAAAGACATAACCAAAAACAATTCTATCTTTAAAAATGACCAAGCATATAAAATGCAACAGAAACAATTGCCTTCAAAGATTCCCACAGCTTTATAGAGTAGAAGTTAAGCTGCCCAGAACCATAATCTGTGGTGGGTCAGCAAACATGAGACAAAACTACATAGGAATAAAATTATCTTGCTAAAAATGCTCACATGAGTCTCCTCACACATTCTGTTCAAATGAGGACAGAGAAGTGCCTCTTCCCTCTCCTTCATGCAGAGGAGGAAGATCCCATAGTTACTGTGGGGAATGTTTGGACTGTTCATGAAGCCTTTTCACACAGTTTAGAAAATTTAAATGAGTTAAAACTAGATTGCTTCAAATGGGAATAATCAGGAGACGAACTTAGATCTCTTAAAGTGGCTTTGTGAGGGACATTGCAAACCTTTTATTGGGTGAGGGGTGACAAGGAGAAAACTAAGATGATGCCATTGGTAAAGTGCTTTTCCAGAAGCATGGGGGCTAGTTTGAGTCTCTGACGTGCACATAAAAGGCAGGTAATATCATGTGTGTCTATAGCGCCAGAGCTATGGAGGCAGAAACAGGTAGCCATTTTTAACTCTTGGGGTACCTCTACTCTCAAGGAGCAACCCTGTCTAAAAATAAGGCGGGATGGAATTGAAGGAGTTGCTCATGGTGATTTTTTAGCCTGTGCACATTCGATCAAGCGTTCATGCACCCCCACATACAAATGCATACATCTTAACGAACACCGCAGCCCCCTCCTTCCCTCACACACATCAAAAAGAGCTTGACTACATTTACGGTCCATGGCACCTCCTTTCCACAATACAGGAAATTAAAGAGAACACGTGGGATGGAAGCTAAACCTGTGAGATTAGGAACCAGTGAAAGAACACAGGTACTAGCATGGTGGGATTTCAACCAACATTGGAGGTCAGAAAGAAGAAAGTCCATGCAGAGGAAAGCAAAAACAAGTAAATTAAGACTAAAGAGAGCCCTGGAGAAATAGCTCAGCAGTCAAGTGGGGATACTGTTCTTAGGTCAGGCCCAAGTTCTAGTTCCAGCACTGGTGTTAGGAGGCTTATGACAGCTTAACCCAGCTTTAGGGGATCTTACACCTCTGACTTTGGCAGGTACCTGCGTTCAAGTGCACAAACTCACACACAGATATACACACGTACACACAATTAACATTTAAAAATATTTTGCTGTTTTAAAAAAATAGATTAAAGTGTGAAAGAGCTATTCAAAGAAACTGACATGAGAAAAGGTACCAAGCAGAGAAGACACTCACCAAAGCTTATCTTCTAGGAAAGGGTGACCATCAGAGCAATGAAGGTATTATCTAATTTTCTTTATATATTAGGATATATTGTAAGAATAAACCTCTTTTTCCAAATAAATATTTGAATATGTAATATGGGAAAGTTAAGCAGATGCAAGGTCAAATTGAAATATTTACTAGAACCTCTCAGAGATTCATTGAAAATTAACAATACTGAAAAAAGTATACAATTACAGATTGTAACAATGAGGAAAGTAACAATTACAGATGTTGTGGTAGTAGACAGTGTCAGTCTCAATTACTAACTACTTCTTCAGGCAGAATACCTTTTCTGATTCATTTAATTCAGACTTGGCTACTGGCCTGTGAATAGAACTGACAGAGATTTTATTGGCCAGAAATTTACTGAGCTTTGAGAATTTCTGCCTACTTTGTTGGCCTATGCCTTCTCCTGGTAGGAGCCTGCTCCAGCCTACATTCCAGGACAATAAAACGTGGGTAGTGGATCAGCTCCACAGAACCTAGTCACCAATGTATAGTACGAGAAACAGGCGTTGGGAACCACAGGGTTTGGAGGTTGTCAGTATACCTTGTGAAGGCATGCACACTACCAGGCAGTAAAGATAGGAATCTGCTCTCTTAGGGTTCTCTAGAGCCATACATACATACATGCATACATGCATACATACATACATACACCACAGTCTCTTTTTAGTAGTAGTAGCAGTTGTTTTGTTGTTGTGTGTATGTATGCATGTGTGTTGTTGTTGCTTTTAGTTATTAGATTGGAAATATGTGATCCTATAATGGCTATCCACATACTGGAGATCCAAAGAAAGATAAAGTAGATAGAAACAGTTGTAAATATAAATTTCACTTCAGACGATAAGACATTAATCAATCAAAGGAAAA
Organism: Apodemus sylvaticus; assembly: GCF_947179515.1. Classification (NCBI taxonomy): domain Eukaryota; kingdom Metazoa; phylum Chordata; class Mammalia; order Rodentia; family Muridae; genus Apodemus; species Apodemus sylvaticus. The sequence goes on along the minus strand of NC_067475.1, from coordinate 45,374,905 downwards.
GAAACTGGTCTTGCCAACAAGAAAGAGAATGAACTAGAAAGAATAGTTTACAGGTAGAGTTCCTGGTAGGAAAAATGGCTTATCATGAGCATGTAACCTGTGCCAGTCGATGAAACAGGTAATGTAAGTGAGCACCCTGATTAAACAAACCATCTGTGGAGTGAAAAACAATTAAGCAAGGTTCCAGAAATCTCCAGATGTTCCAGAGACAAGCACCACTGTGAAGGAAATCATGATGCTTACTATCACAGCATCTGCAGAAGCAATTGATAAAAATAGGAACATTCTAAAAGAACTTCCAATGACCGGAACAGCCTGTGTAGTGACCTTTCCATGGTCTTGGTAGCAGATTATAGGATGACAGAAGTCAAAGAGAAATAGGAGCTGAAAATGTATTCAGAATGGTGTGTGTGTGTGTGTGTGTGTGTGTGTTTGTGTGTGTGTGTGTGTGTGTGTTGGCCTGTGAAGAGAGCTAATTGTTAACAGTTCCTTTGTACTTCAAACCCAAGATTTCTGTGGGTGTTGTGGGCTTTTTTTTTTTTTTTTGCCTAGGCAAATATGATTATATATTGCTATGTTCCCTGAAAAATTCCTTTGGAGTTTCAGAATGTTGTAACTATCCATCTACTTAAGATTCAATTGCTTTTCTATAAAACAAATCTTTGTTTCGTGAAACTGCTGAATGGTATGTAATGCTCTATAGGACCACACAAGACAACTTCAGTAGTGATTAGATATTGCAGTAGCTAATGGGCATAAACTGATACGTACTTTAGGCACTGAAGGCTAGTTTTGAGCATCTATGGAAAGTAATTAAAGAAATAAGAATTTATATGCTGTTCTCATGTGCTTTATTTTGCTTTAAAACCGAATTTTAAATGGAAATAAGTAAAATGTGACAGGTATATACTGGGCTGTTTTATTTATTTTGATTTTCATTTTTAAAAAATTTTATGCATGTTTTTAAATTTCTTCTGTTTTGATCTGAGATAGAGATAGATAAACAGACAGACAGATAGATAGATAGATAGATAGATAGATAGATAGATAGATAGATAGTTACATAGATACAAAGATGATAGTTACATGAATACATGGATGATAGATAAATGCATACATATATACATAGATGATAGATACATACATAGATACATCGATGATAGATAGATACCTAGATGACAGATAGATACAGAGATGATAGATAAATAGATAGATAGAAAGATAGATAGATAGATAGATACATAGATAGATAGATAAATAGATACATAGATAGATACAAACATACATACATATGCATACATTAAATTCCCAGATGATTGGTAGTTAGATAGATAGATAGATAGATAGATAGATAGATAGATAGATACAAACATACATACATAAGCATACATTAAATTCCCAGATGATTGGTAGTTAGATAGATAGATAGATAGATAGATACATAGATAGATACATAGATAGATACATAGATAGATACATAGATAGATACATAGATAGATACATAGATAGATACATAGATAGATGAGGTTGGATGGAGAGGTAGGTAGGATATGGAAGGAGTTTGGGGAGGGGAAAACATAATCAAATATATTTTATTAAAAAATCTTTAAACAAACAAGCAAACATACTTGTAGCAGCCATTAGCATCTTGTGGACGCACTGTGCACTAGACACTAGCATCCGTGGTCAGTCTCACATTGTTTTTGCTGTTTAGGTCTGCACATTCAGGATTGGGTTTTCCACACTATCTGTGAATTGTATTAGATAGAGAATGACAAGCAGGCTTTTTTTTTTCAGTTTCCCTTTGTGAAAGCTTCTTTCTGAGAATTACTTTTGAATGGCATCGTGGGTGATGACTATAGCTTAAGCGGATATGATTCACTCTGCTGTTAGTTAAGGGAGAGTACGCAGTGGCAGAGTGATGGGTGAACAATTTCTCTCCAGCAGCACACACAGTCATACACAGGCAGGGGTTCAGAGCTGTCCACCACGCCCCTCGGTGTGGAACATTTAAGAATGATGAAAACTTTCTGTGGAGAATGTATCCCACAGAGAAATACTCTACAGTAGAGAAAAATAGCTACAACTAGGGGAATAAACAGTAAACCAAGCCCAATGTCTTGGAACTAAACCATACCACCCTTTTTAATTCATTGTTTTAGGTAAAGAAGGAGTCAAAAAGCACAAGTCAGCAATCTGGATATCTTGTTTCTTGTTTAAAAAATTAAAAAGCAGGGCTGAGGTTGTAGTTTAGTAACTGATTGCCTACTGTGCTTGAGACCCTGAGATGGCTACCCAATCTGAAAATAAATAAATAAATGAATAAATAAATGAAAAGAAGAGATGAGAGAAGTGGGAAAGTGGGATAAGAAGAGATGGAAGATAAAAAAAAAGAAGGAATGAACTATTCAGTTAAACAAAACAAAATGGACAGGAAGTACCCATATCCAATCATAGTGATAACTTGAAATTCTCTCTTTCTCTCTGTCTCTGTGTCTCTGGGTCTCTGTCTCTCTGTCTCTATCTCTCTGTGTGTATGGGTGTGTGTGTGAGTGTGTGTTATGTTTGTGGGGTTTGTGTAAGTGTTGGTATGTTTATGTACACATGTGAATGGGCATGAACATGTATTGATTTTTGTAGGGAAGCCAAAGGTTTGTACCTGGAGTTTTCCTATGTTGTTTTCTATGTTGTTTTTTGACATATTCTGTCGCTGACCCTGAATCTGGGCATTTCAGCTGTAATAGACGCATATACTATGCCCACCCAGCTTATTACCTGGGCACTTAGAATTCAACCTCAGGTCCTCGTGCTTGTATGACAAGTATCTTTCTTGCTGAGTTATTGCCTCAAGCCCTCTGAAACATTTTCTTAAAGCAGATTGCGAGGCCCCCTGAGAAAGTAATGTGTGGCAACACATCCTTGTAACATTAGCACTTTGAAGCCTGAGGTCGGGAACCACGGTGCCTACACAGAGACTATGAGATTAGCCCAGGCTCCATCATGAGAGCCTGTCTCACAAAATAAAAACAAAACCTTTGGGATTGTGTACATGGATTTCTATACAAGAAGGCTTATACCAAATAATATGTTTGCTCATATCCATTACCATAGATAAAGTTATAAACCAATAAATAAAACAAACATATCATCAAACTTAATAGTAAAAACTAAGCTTCTGTGAAAGATTAACAGATGTCTCAAGCTAGGTGAGAACTTCACACATAAAATGGCATTTTACTGTCTATAAGAAAACAGTGAAATACATCCTATTACTGTTATATAATGAAGGAGAGATAGAAGTAGCTTATTTTAAATGTGTTATTAGGATATTTTCCAGTACATTTATTTTATAATTTTCTTGTGGAATCAAAACAATTGGATATTGAAATAATGATTCCATGTCTGAAAACACAAATTCTGAACATTAGTAACTTGCCTTTGGACAGCTCATGGCTCTTAGTCCTATTTTTTTTAAATTAAATTCAGGCATATTAAAAAATAATTTATATCTTGTAAAATTGTCATTACATGTGCACATGTATGTGTGTGTATGTGTGTATGTGTGTGTATGCAGGTATCTGTCCACATGTATGTGGGGTAGCCAGAAGCCAACCTTGGATGTCATCTACCTTGTTTCTGAGACATGATCTCTGAACACCATAGAGCTGACATGAATTGTGAGCCCCAGGTGTTCTGCTGTCTCTGGTTGTCCAGCCCTGGGGTTACAGATGTACACCGCCATACCTGGTGGTTTTGATGTGGGTTCTGCAGGTGGAACTTGGGTCCTCGAGCTTGTAGAGCAAGCTCTTTACCTATGGAGGTATCTCCCTAGTCCCTAAGATTCCCAGTCTTATGGGTTCTGTTGAAAATAGGTTTTCACGTAACAATCAACACTAGTAAGCTACGGAATTTTCAGTCTACCCACAACAGCTACCGTTTGATAAGCAGCCCACTTCCAACATCTACCCCTGGTAACCACTGAGCAGCTTTCTGTGCCTGCACTTCTTTCTGCCTTTCCCAGGGTGTCCTAAATAGGCTGACATTGCATATAAGTTTTTAGTCTGCCTCCTATTTGGGTATCAGTGGGCTTTCCACTCTTTCTTTTTTTTATTGATGAGAGGTGTTCTGTTGGGTAATTGTACCTCAGCTTCTTTTCCCATTGGCTGGCTGGAGAGTATTTGGATTGAATGTCATTGAAGGAAATCATGAATGCAGCTGATATAAATATTAATGTACAGGATTCTGTATGAATAAACACTTTTTATTCATTCATAAATTGCAGACACACACATACACACACACCTGGAAAAGAAAAGTGGGCCATCTGGATTTTTACCGACTAGTGCTTTTTTATGGAAACAGGCAAGCTTATTGGTGTTAACCAGCAACTGGTTATAAAGGAGTCTGCCGTACATCTGCTTCTTTGTCTATGCCCTCTAACTCTTCTTCTTGGGGGAGTGCTCTGTGCTTACGTAGCCAGTCCAAAGCATTTTTAAAGGTTAAATTAATGTGAAAGAAACATGAGAATAACTTATGGGTAAGTTCCAGTTACTAAGAATATAAACATGATTTCTATTAGGGCTGTAATAAATGAAACTTGAATAAATACCAAGTCCAAAGGCCTGTAGTAGATGTCACTGGCCATGTGAGATTGCAATATCATGATGAGGGAGACTGTTTTGAAATCAAACACGGGGGCAGTGCCAAGAGCTGTGGTGGATGAGGACATTCAGGGGACATCCACTTATACTTTGTAGCATCTCCTAAGAAAAGATAGAATCATTGCTAACCGATAAAGTAAGTGCATGAGGATAAGAGGCTTGGGGATGGTAAGTGTACTGGCTGGTTCTGTGTGTCAACTTGACACAGACAAAGGAATTTCAGTTGGGGAAGCGCCTCCATGAGATCCAGCTGTGGGGCATTTTTTTGATTAGAGATCAAGCGGGGAGGGCCCCTTGTGGGTGGGCCCTCTGGGCTAGTATTCTTGGGTTCTATAAGAGAGCAGGCTGAGCAAGCCAGGCGATGCAAGCCAATAAGAAATAGCCCTCCATGGCCTCTGCATCAGCTCCTGCTTTCTGACCTTCTTGAGTTCCAGTCCTGACCTCCTTGGTGATAAACTGCAATTTGGAATTGTAAGCTAAATAAACCCTTTCTTCCCCAACTTGCTTCTTTGTCATGATGTTTGTGCAGGAATAGAAATCCTGACTAAGACAGTAAGCATCAACTGAGGGGGTCAGATGAGTGGGGAAAAATAGAACCTAAAACTGGGGTGGATGTAAGAATTAGCAGTCAAGAAATGTCCACATGGTCAAACTTTGCAGTCAGACAGAAACTAGGGAAACTAGGAGTTTACATTCCTAACATGGTAGGTTTCTGGGAATATAGCCAAGACTGTGGACTAAAGGTGTGACAGACATGAAAGTGCTGAGCCCTAGGAAGAATACAAACCTTAAAGGGCAAATCATTTTATACTTACATCCACCAAGGACCACTTTTTACAGCACTTTCAAAACTGGTAAATTTCTGGGCTGCCAGTCCAGGGATTTCTGCTGTAACGGGCACTCACTGGCTTAGATCTGGAAATCAAGATTATACACATCAAGGTTCGAAGAAGATTTAGATATTAAGCCATAGCAGGGATTGTATGTAAAGGTGTCAGCAGATCCTCTGATGCTGCAGCTCTCAGTAAGGACTGCACACTAGGATCAGAGGGAGAGCCCATCAGCATTCTTGTGACTGGGTAAGGACTTGAACCAATGAGATCCAAGCCTCTGGAGCTATTCCTGTCTTTAGTCAAACTCCGACATGAAGTCCAGGAGGAGCACCAGCTCTACTAAAGACCTGGGCTGGGCACTGCATCTTCCAGGACTACCCAGTCTCCTAAGCTCTGTAGCTAAGACTCTGGCATAACCTAGACCAGCCTTTCATTTAATGAACTTGTCAAAGGAAGCCTTCTAGAGATCCCTTCTTCCTAGGGAGAGAGGATTCTCTCACGAAGTAGCTTTTTAGCCCCTTTTAATTGTTCAAAAAACGAACGGCAAGAAGACTGAATTAATATAAAACTCTGCATTACAACAAAGCTAGTGTCGATAGACTGTCCTCTTGCCTAATGAAGCTCATTTCTCAGTTTTATTTTCCTGCATTCCCACTTTCTATAAACAAAATAATTGCCTACTTTGAAGTTTACACCCAATTCCACAGACCCAGGTCTTAACTTCTCTAACAGTGTCTTCATCATTAAAACGTGATCTCTTTTTACTAAGTGATCTTACTCCTTTCACAAATCATTATGAGGAAGACTTACCATGACATATTAGTGGGGCTCACAAAACTCGTTCTCCTTTCCGTTGCTTTTCTTGTTTGGATGTTTTGTTTCTCCCGGAAGAGTCTCTGTAACACCTGGCTGATCGTACGCAGCAGCATCTGCCCTGAACTCTGTCTGCATCCTATCTTTCCGTTGGGATTATAGGCATGGACCATCACATCAGGCATTTTCTGTTCCCTCTTCTGTCCATCCTCCCTCAAAGCAGACAAAGAAGAAAATAAGGACGCAAATAGGAGAATGAAGTTTGACGATGTTTATGATTATGGCCTGGGATCTAGCTTCACCTGGCAAAATGGAGGCTGCGTTCTCATAACAATGGACTCGCTGGTGGATTTACAATAGCTCTATGGCATTTTTATTCAAAACCCTTAGTACCAGATGTTTTTCAAGATCTGATATATTTTGTATTTTAGAAATCTATGCATCCTGAGGCTCACACACCCAATACAAGAAGGGGACTTTGTAATAAAAAATTATTGCTTATGAAACAGAACACAGAGCATAAATTGTCTTGTGTCATTAAATGAATCTGTATTCTTCTTGTAAGAAACCCTGGGGTTTTGAAGTTGGTTTGGCTATTATAGTGGTATGCTTTCAGAATTGCTGATGTGATGATGAAAGAACAAATGGTAAATTTTATTTATAAACTATAGACTATTTTTAATTCTTTTTCCCTTCCTTTTCATTGTTGATTCTCTAAAATGTTTAATTTTAGCTTGTTCCTTTCAATTTTATCAACCACGAATAAATAGTAGATAAACCCAATAGACTGTTGGAATCGGGACAACAAATACTATGGATGTATCATTTGACATTAATAAAAATCCATTCATAAGTATATCTGCATTTGATAGGTGAGAAAGCTAAGGGGTTCGATGGTCTAATTGCTTGACGATCTTCTATTATGATGGAGCCCATTTTAAACACTTGATATTCAACCCCTTTGCCTATAGAGTCTACTATAGCTTCCTCACTTAGTCAATAAATCAGAACATAGACATCTCATTTTTTGTTAAAATCTTAAGCTGACTCTAAACCTTCTTATTAAGTTACAGGGTCATTTTTGCCATCTTGAAAAAAGAAATTTTATCCACTTCTCTCTAATACATGACCTTACTCATTTACAAATTGTTTTGAAGAAATCGCCACATGACAATTTATTGAGGGTCACGGAACATACTATCCATTTAGGATGCTTTTAAAGCCTTATTTAAAAATTGTGTGTTATCTAACTATGTAACAATGTCGAACTTTGAAGCAACACGTACTTTCACTGAAGCAAAGAAGTTAAATTTAAATCACTTGTAAACACATTTTGTAGGTGTTCCAAAACCAATATATTGAAGATGATCAAGAAGAAAATTCACAGGGGAGGTCCTTTAAAGACTGCCTTGCCAGGCTCTTCGGCTGGATAATGGGGATTAGCCACTGTGAACACCTCCAATTAAGGCAATAAACGTATGTGCGCATTAGCGCACTGGTGTTGGAGAATAAATACAGAGAGCTATGTCCTTCTGAGCAGGTTCCCCACACCACTACAGAAGAGCTGCAGCTCATGTTAGCTTGTCGGCTCCTGTTATTCTTGGTTCCTCAATGTGCCCACTCCCAGGAAATGCAGTATTCCTTAATGAAATAGCCCTTAGTAAGTCTGAAAATTTGTTTTCTAAAATCTTTTGATTTTACTTTTCTGAATTACTTTTCCATCTTCCTGGTTTGCTCCATGGCAAATCTTGTCAAATAACAAGCCATCACCAAATTCTGGTATCATGAAAAAGAATCAGCTCACATCACATTCTGATTGTGCTACATGCTTCCATTTATATGGTATAATCTGTATATAGAGAGAAATAATTAGTAAAATGGAGATTTTTTTCACATAGAATTTGGACTTAATAGAATGAATTCACATAGAATTAAGTTTGGACTTAAATTGGCCTGGAGAGATGGCTCAGTGGCTACGAGCAGTTGCTGTTCTAATGGAGCATTTAGCTCAGTTTCTAACACCTGTATCTGACTCCTCAGAAATGGGGAATATCAAAATTGGTCTTAAATTTTTGAAAATTCAGCATCTGAAATTTCAAAATGACTTTTAAGACACAAAGTTTTACCAGGGGACACCTGCACTTAAGGACGAGCCTCAGTATTTTGCCTGCTGCTGTGCTGTGGACTAGAAAGAATACTTGCTAAAGGGCACTTGGCAAGTCCTATTCTTCAACTACTTAATCTCTGTCTGTGTAACTCTGAACACAGCTACTCTGAACGGGCAGTGTGACGAGAGAGCCTTTTTGTGATGTTGGTGTGATACAATGATATTGAGCTTCATGCTCTATCTTAATGTGATCCCACATGTGTCAGGGCTAATTATACAGTGTCAAAATTTTACTATGTTATCTTAGTGTCTATGACATAGTGACAGGTCTGAATCTATTTCAGTATTAGCCATTCTAAAAGTTTACCTCTCTATAACTTATGGCTTTTTAAAAGAAGAAGAAGAAGCAAAAGGGATGAGGCTATAAGACTTCTGAGGTTGGAGTAAATCAAAACAACAACAAAACCCGACTTGTCCCGTGGAGTCTGAATTTATACCTCAAAAATGAAGTATGGAAGTAGATCTCTGCCAGCTAACAAATGCTATTTCAGTCCATGCATTTGCCCACCTCGCTCCACACCATCTGTTTCACAGGGAGCAATTACTCTGGAACTACAGCATGCACACTGAAATTCTGTTAAGCTCGAGCAGAATATTAATGTGTCTGCCATGGCCATTTTAATCTACCGAAATTTTAGTGCTAATTTTGAATAAAGCAGGTATAACATTTTTAATCTATTCGGTTAATTAAGAATACTGAGTAAAGATATACTTAGCTAACATTATGTAACAGAACAGAGAAGTAAGTTTAACAACACTGTGTTTTAGCAACAAACACGTGGGCCACAGTTCTGTATTAATAGTCATTTGTCAAAAATGCTAAATACTTTGTTAAATCAGTTGACCCAGGACTCTGACTTTGGAATCCCCTTTTCTTTTACAGAACCACATCACTGCCTTTGCGGAAGTCACATGATATTGAAGCAGATGGTTTTTCCCTGCACTGGACATCATCCCTATTTACCATACATTCATAACAAAGTTTATTTGACTACACAGGAAATTTATAAAGTTGATGGAGTCTTTTTATAATTTTAAAACTTGATAGCACCCTCCCCAGCCCTCCCTCCCACTAGACTGTGAGCTCCTTGGGAGCAGGACCATGGCTTTCTCTTCTGTATCCATCTCTACTACCCACGACAAAGCCCAGCACAAAGTGTGGGTGTTCAGTGAAAACGTGATGATAAAATGAACAAGTCAATTCTTAAATAAAATGGTTGCTTTAGTTTCTCAAAAGAATCTCTGTGACTATGTGGAAAGAAACCCTCACATGGGCTATATTTGTATAAAAGAAACCCTCTATTTTGGGCTAGTGAAGCCTTTTTAATTTTTCATATATCTATTCAGCAGTACAACATATTTAATTTGAAGTGGATTTTGAAAGTCCTGGGGGCTTTTTATTATGCAGCATGACATTATTCCCATTTTAACAGACTTCAGTGTGTGAAATCACTTTACTTTTAGAAAGTATGTCCTATACTAAATTGTTTGCTCATTATATTATGCTATATTTCACTTAAAACACCATTCATACTACATATTCTAAGACTGGTGCTTCTGCTTTTAAAGGGGAAAATGCCAATTTTTACTGTCACTGAATAATGTATCACAATTAAAATTATTTATTTGGACTTTTACTTTGACAGTTGTGGTTTAATGGTTGTGCTGCAATTTTTTAATGCAGGCAATATTTAAAATACATTAAGGTAAATCCAGCCATGATACCTTTGTTGTTGAGTAACTTTCCGTCATTAACCACCTCTCAAAAATGGCTATGGTCCATTATTAAATTTTCTAATTAGTCCAGAACTCAAATAATTTAAATGATAAAGAATCACACGTTAAAATACTATCGTGAAGATTCTAGAAATATGATTGTCTAAAACTTTAAATAAAACATATTTATCATTTAATCCTTGTGGCAATCCTATATAAATATTGAAAGATGCTTTTATTTACATTTGATAAAAATAAAACGAAAACTGATAGCATGCCCAGTCCATACCACTAGTCAGGGTAAATTCAGATTTAGCCTGAAACTCTCATTTTTCTCAAATATGCCACAGTTGCCTCAACATTTGTGACACTGGGGCCATTAAGAGGCCATTAGGGTCCTGAGAAACTACCTATGTTTAAGAAAAAAAATGAAGAACTGCTAAAATAGGGACACAGGAGATCTTCAGGATGTTAAATGCTTGCTTATGTGGAGGGACACAAGGCAAAGCTTTCAAACTCAGAGCTGTTTAGGATTCTATTTATAATTCTATTTAAAAATATTGAAGTTCTAGTGTCTGGCTGTGAGGCTATTGGTAGAAGAGAGGTCAAGTGAAGATTCTCAGCCCTGCTTGCTTCTCGGCTATCAGCCAGGAAAGAGGCTGAGGAACAGGCTGCACAGTGACCATGGGAGTTAAAGATGAACCAGGTATCTCCACAGAAGAAAGAGGATGAAGTCATGAGTCACTCTGCAGCCTCCAAAGCTAAAACAGGATACTTTGACTTAAATGTGCAGAAATTGATTCTTTTTAAATCTTTCTAGTCTTGAGAGAGTTGCAAAGAAACGTTTAATTTACTCTCTTAATTTCAGCAGAAATCAGCAAGTGATTAAAAAAATAAAAATAAAATAAAATAAAATAAAATAAACCAAAGGCTTTTCTGTTACTTCCAAATGGATTTCGATTGCCCAATTTCAGTCCTGCAGAAGTCAAAATACTAAAAGCCAATTTTAAAAACAAACAAACAAACAGCATTTCTATGAATTGCAGATTTCTATAGCAATTTTATTCCTTTGGAAGCATACTTTGCATGTCTTGACAATCGTTAGAGACAGTGTTTAGAAAGCATTAGTAATGGCCAATTTGCCTCCTAGAACTGAAATAAATGGTATGAATACAATGTCAGGCAAAGGCAGGGTGGCTGGCCAGGTGTGTACAGTTGTTCAAAGCTACTGGTCCTATATTTATTCAGAAGGATCCAGACAGGAATGGTTTTTCCCTTGGAGGCCTTAGCATTAGCAGAGATGAATTTTTTCCACCTTCCTAAAACTAATCAGATTAAAAGAGTTATAAATTAAAGAACCAATCAGGGTCAAAGTTAAAATCACTTCTGCTACTATATTTAACCATCATGAACCCAAGATTGTGCAATGACAAAAGTCCAGGAAAAATTAAAGATGCATGTGAATTAACCAAGGCCACCCAAGAGTGCTTAACCATGATATGAGTACTTAGAATTATTTTTAAAAATAAACCTTTAAGAGAACGTTAAAAAATGGCTGGAGCTGGATTTCAGTGATACAGCACTTGACTAGCATGCACAGGCCCTGGGTTCAATCCCTAGGACCTGTATAAGAAAGCACTAATATATAAATATGTACATACATAGTCTAGTATAAGCAGGCAACCACATGCCTTTCTGATAGAGACTCTCATTTTTACTCTGCTTCTTTGGGGCCCAGGTCAGTGTAAATTGTTCAAGCTGAAAACTTCAGTAGTATCTGTTTGCATGGCAGAAATTCTGCACAAGTCTTATCCGATGATGCCTAAGGTAACTTAAAAGGCTCTTTTATGTTAAAAGAGAGGTGAACCTTCTTTGACAGAGTTTGTCTATTCAACTTCTAACTGGGCCTCTCTTTTTCTCAGGATCTATCCTAGCCAAATATCTCATTACATTTCCATAGTTTTCTTTGTGAAAGAACAGTGGGGGAGAAAAGAATTCTCTGCTGTGTATTGTATTTTTCAAATAAAAATTTAAAAAATAAATTAAAAAAAATAAATTTCTTTTTCCCTCCTGGATTGGTCTTTATTGGGATTGAGGAATAAAGAATGTCTGCTAGTGTGCATGGAGTTAAGAGTTCTCATATTGGCTGGAGTTGTGTTTAAAAATGTCCCAAACTAGTCATTGTAGAGAGCTTCTAGATAAAGCAAATGGTATATCCTATATTCCATGAATATCCTGGAATCTGGTCAGGCTGCATAGTTACTAATTATAAATTTCTGGAAACTACTTTAGACACAAAACAGGTGTGTAATTTGTAGCCAATCTTCTTCCTGTGAACGACAAGGAACTAAGATGCAAATGTAACCCTTCATCCGGTTCCTATGGGTATCATCTATTAAACTTTGATTGTGTGCTCTGAAAGGTTACCCTTACAATCGATTGTTTTTGTACGCTGAAAACATGAATCTCACAAATTGCTTTGTATTTCAATTTCTTGGAATGCTATAAATTATAATTCTTAAAATATACAAATCAAGGTATTACATTCCAGATTACAAGAGACCACATCTCAAGTTAAAAAAAAAAACAAAAAGATATTTATGTTTTTCTTCTTTTGTCACCTTCAACTTAGATCATAGTTGTTTATTATTAGTGTAATGGTTGCATAGGATATAATTGATTAATGATACAGTACCGGTTTCCCCAAACGAACTAACTCAAAAGATCTGTGTTACACAAAGAGTTTCAAACAAGGAAGCATAGAGAAGGGAACACAAAGGCCCCTCCTCTCTTCAGATGAGACTCCAGATCTGAGTCCTTCTTTAGAAAGGTGATATAGACCACAGCTTTGCACAATGCAAACACATTGGTATTTCATTCTGATTTATAGAATTGTCATCAGTTGAAATCTGGTAGTGTTTTTTTTTCTCTTGAGAAGAAAATAAAATATATCTTAATTAAATTATTTTTAAAGAATGAAAAACTCCTTGTCTTAGTCAGGGTTTCTATTCCTGCACAAACATCATGACCAAGAAGCAAGTTGGTGAGGAAAGGGTTTATTGAGCTTACACTTCCATGTTGAGGTTCATCACTAAAGGAAGTCAGGACTGGAACTCAAGCAGGTCAGGAAGCAGGAGCTGATGCAGAGGCCATGGAGGGATGTTTCTTACTGGCTTGCTTCCCCTGGCTTGCTCGGCCTGCTCTCTTATAGAACCCAAGAACACCAGCCCAGGGATGGCACCACCCACAAGGGGCCCTCCCCACTTGATCATTAATTGATAAAATGCCCCAAGGCTGGATCTCATGAGGCACTTTCCCAACTGAAGCTCCTTTCTCTGTGATAACTCCAGCCTGTGTCAAGTTGACACACAAAACCAGCCAGTACAATTGACCCCTTGTCAACTTGACACACAAACACATCACTATTAAGCCTCAACCCTTACTCTCTTATTCATCCCCAAGATCTAAATTACTTTAAAAGACCCCAGGGAACCAAATAACCCTATTAAAAATGGGGTACAGATCTTAACAAAGAATTTTCATCTGAAGAAATTCAGATGGCCGAGAGGCACCTTAAGAAGTGCTCAACATCATTAGTCATTAGGGAAATGCAGATCAAAACAACCCTGAGATTTTACCTTACACCAGTCAGAATGGCTAAGGTCAAAAACTCAGGAGACAGCAGGTGTTGGCAAGGATGTGGAGAAAGAGGAACACTCCTCCACTGCTGGTGGGGCTGTAAGATGGTACAACCACTGTGGAAATCAGTCTGGAGGTTCCTCAGAAAACTGGACATGAGACTTCCAGAGGACCCTGCTATACCTCTCCTGGGCATATACCCAAAGGATTCCCCGGCATGCAATAAAGACACATGCTCCATTATGTTCATAGCAGCCTTATTTATAATAGCCAGAAGCTGGAAAGAACCCAGATGCCCCTCAAAGGAGGAATGGATACAGAAAATGTGGTATATTTACACAATGGAATACTACTCAGCAATTAGAATCAATGAATTCACAAAATTTTTAGGCAAATGGTTTGATCTGGAAAATATAATCCTAAGTGAGGTAACCCAATCACAAAAAAAATACACATGGAATGCAATCTCTGATAAGTGGATACTAATTAGCCCAGAAGCTCTGAATACCCAAGGCACAAATTGCATAACAAATGACTCCCATGAAGAAGTATGGAGAGGGTCCTGATCCTGGAAAGGATTGATCTAGCATGGGAAGGGAATATAAGGACAGAGAAAAAGGAGGGAGGTGATTGGAGAAGGAATGGAGAGAAGAAGGTTTATGGGACATATGGGGAGGGGGGATCCAGGAAAGGGGAAATCATTTGGAATGTAAACAAAGAATATAGAAAATAAAAATATTAAAAAAAAGTTCAATCATTTTAAAATATCCAATATCTTTAAAATTCAAAGTCTCTTAACTGTGGGCTACACTAAAATACTTTCTTCCTTCAGGAGGGAAACATATCAGGGCACAGTCACAACCAAAAGCAAAACTCAGACTCCAAATGACCAATGTCTGGGATCCAACTCACAATCTTCTGGGCTCCTCCAAGGGCTTAGGTCACTTCTCCAGATCTGCCCTTTGTAGCACACAGCTTGTCTTCTAGACTCCAGCTGCCTGTACTCCACTGCTGCTGCTGTTCTTGGTGGTCATCTCATGGTACTGGCATCTCCAAAAACGCTGCTATCTTCCACTGTAATTAGGCTTCACCAATAGCCTCTCATAGGCTCTCTTCATGGTGACAAGTCTCTGCTCCTATGCATGACTCATTCAAGTCCTGGGCCATGAATTGCAACTGAGGCTGCACCTTCACCAATGGCCTTCTGTGGCCTCTCACTGTTCCAAGAGCCTCAGCTGCTCTTCATGACCCCTTCATGCCTTCAAAACCATTACCATCTGGGTGACTCTTACACAGTACCAAGTCCAGCCACAGTACAAAATACAACTGTGGCTATCTCTGAAACACACTCTCTGTGCTCTCAGAAAACACTTCCAAGAAGATTTCATCTCAGTGATGCTGGTCTCTTCTTAATCACTGCTAATTTCTTAGCTCCAGCTAACCAGCATCAATAGTCCCAGTAACACAAAGATTTGCTTTAGTGGTTCTGGTATCTTGTTACTTACAGCTGATTCTTCAGCCCCAGCTAACTAAAACCACAGAATCGTCACAATCAAAACATGGCCACTGTAAGAGTCTTTAATCTTCCCTCTGAAATTTCACAAGTCAGGCCTCCATCTTCTGCACTGTTCATAACATTGTCTTCCAAGCTCCTACAGAACTTTCCACAGCTTTTCTAGCTCAAAGTTCCAAAGTCCTTTCACAATCCTCCCCAAAACATGGTCAGGTTGTCACAGGAATACCCCATTATGCTGGTACCAATTTGTCTTAGTCAGAGTTTCTATTCCCGCACAAACATCATGACCAAGAAGCAAGTTGGGGAGGAAAGGGTTTATTGAGCTTACACTTCCACATTGCAGTTCATCACTAAAGGAAGTCAGGACTGGAACTCAAGCAGGTCAGGAAGCAGGAGCTGATGCAGAGGCCATGGAGGGATGTTTCTTACTGGCTTGCTTCCCCTGGCTTGCTTAGCGTGCTCTCTTATAGAACCCAAGAACACCAGCCCAGAGATGGCACCACCCAAAAGGGGCCCTACCCACTTGATCACTAATTGAGAAAATGCCCACAGCTGGATCTCATGAGGGCACTTCCCCAGCTGAAGCTCCTTTCTCTGTGATAACTCCAGTCTGTGTCAAGTTGATACACAAAAGCCAGTACACTCCTCTAAACCACACAATAACTTTTCATTTTAATCCTGTTTCCTGGAAGATATTCTCCTCATAAACAAAGTCCAGCCTTCATTGTTCCAGAATTTTACTGAATGGTCTGTGTATCAAATGATTCACATATAGTGAGTAAATGAGAGTTTAAAACACATGCATAGTCTTTCTCAGGAGCATGAAGGTTATCATCAGACTATATGCTGGTCTTAGATGGCTTGAGAAACTGATGGAGTGGATGCCAAGACAGATGAGAAACTGGGGTTGTGTTTTATCTTAAATTTGTCACAAACTTCTATTGCTTCTAAATGTTCAAGTATAATCTTCCTGATTGAATTCCTTACCTTTATGAGGACTCTGTCTATTAAGTAAGAATACTCCAAAATAACAGTGAAAAAAAAAAAAAGGCTATGGTAACCGAACAGGGACAACTACAACACCAGGCAGCAGTTACATCCACAAATGGTCAGACTCCTTAGGAAGCTTTCTTTCTTTTACTTAAATTTTCAGAAAACTTGATAAGGCTTTTAGTTAGAATTTAACATTTTACATCATTCTTCATATCTTCATATGCAATAACTAAGAAAGAAGACATGTTATATGCATGGTGGCAGGAACAAGACACTGACTGCTCACACATTTAAAAAGCAGAGCACAATAAATGATTGCTAGTGATCAACTGACTTTATGCATCTTATAAAGTCTTGTATATGGAGTATATTATATATATATATATATAATATCATATGTATTATATATATTAAAGGTATAAAGACATATACACATATACATTATATAGCTCTTGTTCAAGAAATGCCCCCCCCCAATTAAGATGAATAGCCCCACATTAATAAATATGATCAGGACTGCTTTCCACAGGCATGCCTGAAGTCCCATTTTCCAGATGATCAAATAGTCTATCAAATTGAAAATTAACCCTACCAATCACAGCTTGTGTCTAATAATGTCACTTCTTTCAGATTGATCACTAAACATTTGATATTCTGTTCAAACACAGAGAATACAAAGGTAACTTGTGGAATCTTTTACAAAGTGTGTAATTAAAAGCAGACTTGACCAATGAGACTGAAGCTGAGCAAAGAAAAGTGAGAAGATGATTTGAAATTAGGACATGTTTAGAGACTCAAGAGATATTAATGTTGGCGCACCGTCTAAGAGATTTAAAAACTGCGGCCACAGACTCTCAATTGAGGTGAGCTTATTGGTAGTCAAGGAAGGCAGTCAAGATAGAAAGGTTGAATTTGTCCCTGAGGCTGAGGAATGGAGCCCCATTATCAGTCCTTGCTTATCATTTCATGAGGGCTGGGTCCAGCTTCTAACACCAAATAAACTAAATGTAGAGGCGCAAGCCCATCATCCCAGTGCCCTGGAGTGGGATGATCAAAAATAGGAAGTCATCTTCAGATACACAGTGACCTTGAGTCAGTCTATGATGTATGAGACTCTGCCTTTAAAAATAAACAAACAGGGCTGGAGAAAAAGCTCAGCAACGGTTAAGAGCACTGCTCTTCCAGAGGTCCTGAGTTCAATTCCCAGCAACCACATGGTGGCTAACAACTATCTGTAGTGGGGATCTGATGCCCTCTTCTGGTGTGTCTGAAGACAGCAACAGTGTCCTCACATACATTAAATAAATAAATAAATAAATAAATAAATAAATAAATAAATAAAACAAACCTCATAGGTAGCATTTCCAACAAAAGCCTTCCCATTATTGCAACTCTCTGAAATACTCTGCAACAATAAAAAAAAAAAGATAAAGTATTGATATCCAATTCAAACTTTGGAACCAGAGAAACAAATCAAAAATTATTGGAAAGATACTCCGTAGACAAAGTTAAATGATACAAACAGGAAAGTCTGCAAACACTTTTCTAATGTATCTTAGCTTGGACTGATATGTTTAAAGGCCATAGTCTAAGTTGTTTAAAACCAAACCTGTGGGCTCGGGGGGAGAGGGGGAGGCACAGATCAGTGCAAGAACACTTGCTATTCATACATTTAGACCTGAGTTTAAGTCCTCAGCCCCTATGTAAAAGTATGGGTGTGCCATTACAGCCCTGAACCCTCAGCGCCTTGGGAATGGAGACAGGAAGAGGTCTGAGACTCCTGTCACCAGGTTCAGTGAGAGACACTCTCCCCCTCCCAACATGTAAATGCACCCCCTACTCCCAACACCAGTGGGGGGGACTGGAAGAGAGAGAGAGAGAGAGAGAGAGAGAGAGAGTGAGAGAGGTGTTGTAAATGATAAATAAAATATATACATTCGATATACATTCCTTGATCACCATTATCGGTGCTATGTTATGAATTCAGTTGACGAGTTGATGTGGTCAAAGTCTTCTACAGTTTCTTTCTCAGTAAAGTTGAAGAGAGAGCCAGGAAGTGAAGAGACAGTGACAAAGATTGAGGGAGGAAGAGTACTTCTGCAGGAGGAGAAAGGTTTTTCTCTGTTCTCTTGCTTCTTGGGGAGATCCTAATCCATTCCAGGAGAAGGGTCCCACTATTCATGACCTCCCAAAGTTCCCACCTCATTTGATATCACACTGGGAACAGAAGCATTGACATTAGAATTGGTGGAAGGCAGCTAAATATTCAGTCCTTAACAGAACTACTCAATGGCATGTTTATAAAACAAAACACAAAACAAGACAAATAAACAAACAAAAATTCTTTCTTAATGTTTCTGTTTTAAAATACTGAGTAAATTGCCTTGACTACTCTTAATTCTTTCTTTCATTCCTTTTTCTTTTTTCTATTTATTTGAGACAGGGTTTCATTATATAACTCTGTCTGTATGTTGTATGCTGGGATTAAAGGCATATGTCACTATGCCCAGTAGCTTAAAATTATCTCATACATTCAAAAGTATGAGAAAATTTTTATGCATTGACTAAGATTTTTTTATTAGTATGCTTTTTTATTTACAGTATGCTTTCAGCCTGTATGTCCACTCTTATGGTCCATACTACTATTTAAAGCTAGAGACACCTGTGTATAAATATATACATGTATGTGTGTATGTATATGGAGATACAGAGAAATATATAGAGGTGTGTATATGGATATGCACATGTATAAAATCTCATATACAAGTGTTACGTGCAAAGCACTTACGTATAAAGGCTCCTATATAAAGTTGTTTTAAAAAAATATTCTATTTATTTTACAATAACAGATAGAAATAGAAACCATCTCATGTTAATTTTAATTTGAATCTGTGCCAATTTACTTTTTTTTAAGTCCAAATCAAGGAATAATGGTCTGACCCGTGGTCTAGAAGTGTTTGCATTAGGAGTGCATCAGCCAGCCAGACGGTTCATTGCCAAGGGAGGAGGAGGAATCAGACAAAGCAGATTTCCCTGAATAATTTCGGCTTGCTATTTTCAGCAGTCTTTTATAATTACATTGCTCAGTTTAGCCTTTGACCATGAATCATTCCTCTCTCTGCTCGAATGCAACAAAACTCTTGGAAATAATAAAGAGGCAAAGAGCTCATTTTCCTGACGTAAAGAATCTCAGAAGCTGTGATTGCTTGTTTGACCATTACTTTTTCTGTTCACTTTCTTCTGGAACTCTCTGCCCTCTGCTGTTAATTCTCATTATTTCTTGTCTTTAAAACCATCTCCTGGGAACTCTCCCCTTTGATTCTAGTTTTCTGCTGAATTACCACAGGATGCCAGGAGAGAGTGTGAAAAAAAAATGGCTAAAGAAATAAATGTTCATTTTTAGAATGGTCTGTAAGTAAGAAGCTTGATTTCAAAGGTTTTGTGTTTCTAACTGGCTGAGGGGTGTCTCTGGGTTTGGATGAAAATCAGAAAAAGGAAAACTATAGCTCCTTCTGCGCCAGCAGCCCTGTATTCTGGGTACCCGAACCCTTGGTCTTAGTACAACAACCTTCAGTATCGGTGACCCAGAATGAGGGGTTGATATGGCAGGTCTGCCCCCAGGGGTTAGGATGCTGTTACTGTTCTAGACT
Organism: Apodemus sylvaticus; assembly: GCF_947179515.1. NCBI lineage: Eukaryota > Metazoa > Chordata > Mammalia > Rodentia > Muridae > Apodemus > Apodemus sylvaticus. The sequence continues at coordinate 45,354,917 of NC_067475.1, read as the reverse complement.
GTGTTTTGACAGCTCAAGTTCACAGCTCTGGGTGGCTTTCTGGAACCCTTCTGGCTCCAACATTTGCAGGTCTTCCAGTCTGGCGCTCTCTTTCTAGTCTCTTACCTTCTTACTCTGCTCCTAAGTATTCACTGCCCTTTGCCTCTCTGCAGCCCCTGCCTCAGCTGCTCTCCTGAACTCTTCTTCCTTGGTCATCTTTGCTGTTGTTGGGTATGCCAGGGCTAGACATTCCTAATGTTACCTCCTCTTTATGCAACCAGTTCAGTCACCTCTACCAGGGATAAAAGACCAAAACTAAACACAAAACCCACAGGATGTGCTTACACTGAAGTCAGTGGTGCTGCAGGACATACCACACAAAAGAAGTCCCTGCCCATTACTGCCCCAGGGTGACTGGAGTACTGTCTAACTAGTTATGTGTGAGCATTACTGTCAAAGGTGCTGAGGCACTCCTCCAAATCTGCGCTAGTGACAGCTAAAGTAGCTGAGGATGCAGTTAGCTGGAACTATCTGGGAATGACCTCTAGGGGGAATCCTCTAATCATCTAAGCATCAAAGTTGTCATAGCTCTGGATGGCACTTCATAAATTCCCTAACCTTAGAAAATTTGGGACTTCCATGGCTACTCTGGCCCCTTTTATATGTTGGCCACTGAAATACAATTTTCCCTTGGCAGTCAGAAGGACTTCAATTCAATCAGATGGTGAAATTATGGAAGAAGGAGTGGCTTTTTGATTGACAGCTCTCTGGACTTCTCAGAAAAATGGTGCATGGAAGTTGCAATTACCACTTTACTCAGCCTAGATCTTCCAAAGTGCCAGCGCATCAGTTATGATCTCAGCAGAGTCGGGAAGGAAGAGGACAGCAGTTTCCGAGCCAAACTTCATCTCTGCCCACCTTGAGGTAATTGCTTGCTTTCAATCAGAGAAAATTACTCTTTCAGTCCTTCATGGGGGAAGAGACCAGCAGTTTTCAATCAAGCAAACATATTGCTGAAGCTTTGCATCTTCTGTCACTTCAAAGGATTGATAGAAGATGCACACAACGAAGATTTAACATGGAATTAACAATTTCAGTAATTTGTTTTATCTGATAATGTCTGTCTAACCTCTCCTCCTGCCATCTAACTTTAAAGAGAATAAGGTCCTCTTGTTCTGTCTCTCAGCCATGGCAGCTGCCTTCTCTAGGGAAATAGAAAGAGAAATCGCTAGTCTCTTCCTCTAATACAAACACTGATTTTGGTGAGATACAGGCATCACCTTTGTGACTCCACTTAATTTTACTTGACTCCTTGTTTCTAAACACAGTCACATTCAGTACTAAGGTTCCTGCACATGAATTTGGATAGGTGTTGGGACAGCTCTCCACTGTAAACAAAATTTCATTTTCTATGATTATGGCCTATGGGAAAACTGAAGAAGGCTGCTATAGTTTCATTTCCAGTGCTGAGATAAACTATTCTGACCAAAGTAGAATAAGAAAGAAAGTATTTTAGCTCACAATTCCAGCTTAAAGTTCATCACTGCAGGGAATCCAAGAGGCAGGTGCTTGAAGTGGCTAGTCATGTCTTCAAGTCAAGAACAGAGAACAAGAACACATGCATACCAGTGCTCAGCTAATAGTCTTCATTCATACAGTATATGATCCTCTGTCCCAGCAATGGTGCTCCCCACAGTGCATGGATCTTCCCACCTCAACAAATTCACCCAAGGCAATCTCCACACAGACACGCCTCCAGAGCAATCTAGTCTGAATAATTCCTTATGGATTTTTAATCTACCCAACTGATTCCACATTGGTAAGTTAAGCAACAAAACTCACATTACAGATTCCCTATATCCACATGGACTTAAACCAGTTAGGATTATATAGACTCTACTTGTCTCATAAAGTAGCTGGGGTTTGTGATAAGTTTTTTCTCTTTTGTTAATCTAGCATATTTGTGGACTTCAGGTGCCCTTTAAGATTTAAATTAAATTATTTAATTATAAAATGTAGGGCAATTATTATACATTTAATATAGATAGGTGTAGCTTGTAGTAAGTTCTTTCTTACTACTAGTAAAAGTAAAATTAAAAAATGAGATTTAGAGATGCCATGGTGTAGCATAGTTTGGAAGAAACCCAAGAAATATCAAATAATTGGTCCACTGTTACAATTCTTTTTGTTAAAAGTTCAAACATTTGGGGCATGAAATATCACTGCTATGGAAATTTAAAAATCTTGCTATGTAACAATTACTTTTCCAGGTACAATGATAAAAATCCTCTGACAAAAGCAACTTCTCAATATAAGGGTTTATTTTGACTCACTGTTCAAATGTACAGTCCATAACTGTAGAGGAGTCAAGATGGTGGAGCTTGAAACACCTGTCTACATGGTATCCTTAGAAAGATGAACTCGATAGAGACTCACTGCTGAGCTACCTTCATCCTTCTTATGTAGCCCAGAACCAAGCCTAGGAAATGGAACTGTTCTCTCTCCAGGTTATGTCTTCTCACCTCAATTCACCTAGCAAGAGGACCTCTCATAGAAATTCTCAGAGACTTGCCTAATCTAAATGTTCTCCCAAGATGCACATGGAGGCCTGAAGGTCTCTCTCCTACGTGCGTCAAGATCCTGTCAGATGGACAATCAGTATCAACCATCACAATTAGCTACCTCTATCTGTGGTTCAGTGCCTTGTATTATAAGAGAACAACTTGTGTATTATAAATCAAATGAAAAGGGTCTTCAATTTCAAATGCGAAATTTATAACATATGGTGATAGGCTGCTGGGATCATAGCCATACGATTTCAGTTATCTTTGTATTTATTCTAAATACTTGATCCTAATCATAAAATACTGAAGACATATGGACATGACAGCTGGGCTATGATCAACTGAAACTTTAATACTGTTCATTTTAACAATATATATGTTTTAAATAATATTACTATATTTCAACTCCCATTTTTCACTATTTCTACATCTTTCCATTTCAACAAACTTCCAGAAAAAATGTGCAGATAACAGAAATAACACAGAGCTAATTATCGTCCAACCAGTCTACATTTTATGACATAATTTTGGTACACAGTCTATATCTGTCTAAGTTTTGCTATGATGAAATACCATGACCACAAACAAGCTTGGGAGAATAGGGGTTTATGTAGGCCTAAACTTCTATATTATTGCTCATCATTGAAGGAAGCCAGAACAGGAAGGCAGAAACTCAAACAGAGAAGGAACCTGGAGTCCAGAGTGAGTCACAGATGAGTGCTGCTTACTGCTTCTCATGCTTTGATCAGTCTGCTGTTTTATGGAATCAAGGACCACCAGCCCAGAAATGGCACCACCAACAATGGACTGGGCTGTCCCCTATCACTCACTAATTAAGAAAATGCCCTATAGCCAGATTTCATGGAGGTATTTTTCAATTGAAGTTTCTTCTCTCAGATAACTTTAACTTGTTTCAAGTTTACATAAATTTATTTAGCATAATATCCTATATAAATGTTGATGTATGTATATTAAATATATACATTCATGTATATGTAGATTATATGTAGATTATATCAATACACATATACAATTTTGGGTAATTGGCTAGTGAAATACTTTTGTTTATCTTGTTATATGGTGAACATTGAACTTCTGACATTCATTTCAAGTTCTAATCCTTATTTTAGAATGTGATGTGACCTTATTTGGAAATAAGTTAACTTGTATATATGTGGGGGAAAAAAGGAGAGGCAAGTATGGTGGGTTAAATCCACAAGTTCATAGTTTTATACTTTATTATTAAAGAATAAAACAAAAAAGGAGAAAGAGAAGAGAGAAAGAGAAGATAGATAAGGGATGGACATGACCACATAGAAGAGGGAGAAAGGAGAGAGATGGGGAGACACGAGAGAGATAATGGAGCGGGGATAAGGGAGTGAGGAGGGGCAGGAAGCCTCCATTTATAGTAAGCTGGGTTAACTGATAACAGCCAGGTAACTGAGGAACGGGGAGAGCCTGGCTGTAGCCAGGTGACTGCAGAGGTGGAGTCCAGCTAGAATACTAAGGCATGGGGCATGGCCACACGTGACTTATGGCCATAGGATTATGGAGTTGAGTCTCCAGAGTGACCTTGTCCAACCAAGCTACACACACTACAGTCCCACAGATATAAAATAATTAAATTATGAAATTGAGATTGAAATGACACCATACTGTAGTAGGAAATGTTTCTAGTTCGGTATGATTGGCATCTTTATAAAAATGAGAAATTTGGATACACATACAGAGGGAGAGAGGGATGGATATGTAAGGATGAATCCAGAGATCACAGTGATAAATATCATTTGTAAGAAAGTTAGTGCCGTGAATCATCAGAAGGTAGGTGAGAGAAATATGTTCTGATCATCGCCTCAGACACAAACAACCAGGATGCTAACTATATTTAATTTGTTTTAAGAAATCTCATTTAGTTCTCCAAATTGGTCTCAAACTCCAGGGCTCAGGTTATCCTGTGACTTCTGCCTGCCAAGTGCTAGGACTGATGCGATGGGGCAGATACCATGATCAGTCCACATGCTGTTTGGAACATGCTCTAGACATATGAGACAATAGATTTCCACTGTTGCACAACCTGACTTGTGGTAATCCAGCCCTAAAATGTTTATGCCCAAGGTAACCTGGAATAAATGCATAAGCATCAAGTGCGTATCTTGGCTTCCCCACTGCTAGCTCTGTGATTAAGGTCATGCTATCTGAACTTGCCACATTCAGGTTATAGAAGATTATAATAGGTTAGAGTAGACTCTAGTATAGTGACTATGAATCTCAGCCTCCTGGAATGAACATTATTTTGGATTCTTATTACATGTCTCTCAAGTGTTATTTAGAAGTGCTGGCCTATTTAATAGCTGCCTTACAGTGAGATCTAGTCTAGCAGAACGAGCTGTGGTGGAGAAAGAGGCTAGGTTGATGCTGGGATTATGTACTCTGCCACAATCATGTCATTTTAACCTTTCATCAGACAGAGCACATCCCTGTGGCTATACTCAGAAACAAAAGCATTGGGGAAGGAATAGACAGACCAGGCATCTTTAAATAGTCCCAGTGACCATCTGTCAGATGGATACATTAATAAACAGAAATTGATTAATCAAATCATCATTCAACAATGTTTATCAAATTCCTGCCATGGGCCAGGCCCTCTCACATATCTAAGTGCCAAATAGTATTATATAAACCAAAGCTCCTGTCACCAGAAAATTTCCAGTGTATTGGAGGATTCAGAAAAATTAAGAGGTACATAAATGCACAGTATGATTGGAGATACTCATAATTATTGTGAAGAAAAAGTAAAGCAAAACCACAGGTCCAGAAGGCAGAGGCAGGGTGGACACTCTAGGCAAAAATACCTCACAAACATTCTATTTCCCCCTCTACTCTAGACAACATCATCATTAGCATAAATGAAAAGAGACTTACAGTGACAATTTCAAAAATTTGACTATGAAACACAGGGGAAAAAAAGATTAAAGTACCCAATTTTGAAAAGGTTGTAGTGTTAACGAATGCAGACCTGTATTTCTGCTAACAGTATCCCGCACACACCCCTGCACCCCTCCCCTGGAATGTAATTTGGTGCTATATTTCATGAGCCACTAAAATACTTATAACATTCACTCAGTAATTTCATTCCTGTGAATTGGTCTCCAAAAGTAATATAATTTAATAATCACAGAGATGATTGCTGCAATGTTATTTATGATAGCAGAAACAATCTAAATATATGGCAATGGGGGAGTGGTTAAATAGATTATGGCTTACCAATTATACAGAATACTATGTAGACATTAAATTATAATTATGCACATTATGTAGCAATGTGAAAAAATGTTTATGATATAATTTAAGTTTTAAAATATGCAAATTATACCCCGTGATTACTATTATGTAAAAATCATGTATGTAAATGTGTGAGATTAAAAAGAATGTATAAAAGTGAAATGTAGAGTGTGCAAATTTCTAGTGATTAAAACATACATTTTAATGATTTCTTTACCTCTAGCAAATGTTTAAAATGTACTTCTGTAGTATTACTTCTGTAATGAATTTACTAACTAAGAGAATCATGGAAAATAAGAATCTTTATCCAACATATTTTATCTTAATTGAAATCTTAATTTGTACATGACCTAGTCTAACTGGCTTTATTCTATAGTACTTTATGTCCCCTCCTAATCCACCTATTTAATATCCACATTAAAATTATTAAACAAGGATTTCTGTCTTAAACAAACACATTAATACTGAATTTAGGTACTGACATATTCAGCCTTAACAATATTTTTGAAAATATCACTTGAAGATTATTATGAAGAAATGTGTGGAAATGGAGAGACAATTCCTAATAGCTTATAGCCATAATTTCTTTTCTCTATGCAAATATTTTATGCCTCTCCAAAGAGTATTAATAAAAGCTATAAGAAAATAAAATAATATCATTTGCTGTTTTTTTCTTTTTTAACATAATATTCTTATTGATGTTTTGAAGGAATTTCACATTATATACCTCATTACACTCATTTGCCAGTCCTTCCATGTCTGCCCCAATCTTTGTAACCTTTACGTGTGTGTGTGTGTGTGTGTGTGTGTGTGTGTGTGTGTGTGACACAGTTGGACAGGACATGCAGCTCCAGGTACTGAGATATCATAAGTTTAACATCACTTGGGACATAGACCACCAGGCTTCTGCCTGAACCCAAGGCCTGGGCAGCTCTGCGGTTTGTCTGGGTTCCAGCCTGTCATGGGTCCTTTGCCCTGCACTTGGAGGGGCTCCTGACCAACATCTTAGCTCCCAGGTGGCCAGGATAGGCAGCTCCAGGTACACAGAGACAACCCTGAGTATAACATTGCTTGGGGAAAGGCACACCAAGGATCCAACTGCACCCAAGAGTAGGGCAGCTCATCAGTAATCTGTGCCAGGGGAATCCCAGTCATCCAGAGGACCAGAAATAGACTTACAGGCCCACAGGAGGTTCAAGCACCAGGCAGTGACAACAGGACCAACTAATGCCAGAGACAACCAGATGGCAAAAGGCAAATGTAGAAACCTTACTAACCAAAATCAAAGCAATATGGTAGCATCTGAACCCAATTCTCTGACAACAGCAAGTCCTGGATACCCCAACACACCAGAAAAACAAGATTTGGATTTAAAATCACTGGTCATGATGCTGATAGAGGAACACAAGGGCATAAATAAATCTCATAAATAAATACAAGAGAAAATGGATAAAAAGTTAGAAGCCCTTACAAGGGAAACACAAAAATCACTTAAAGAAATGCAGGAGAATATGGGTCAACAGATAGAAGCCAATAAAGAGGAAATGCAAAAATCACTTAAAGAAATACAGGAAAACTTGAGTCAACAGGCAGAAGTCATGATAGAGGAAACACAAATATCTCTTAAAGAATTACAGGAAAACACAAAGAAACAAGTGGAGGAACTGAGCAAAGTCATCCAGGACCTAAAAACAGAAGTAGAAACAACTAAGAAATCACAAAGGGAGACAACTTTGGAGATTAAAACAAACAAACAAACAAACAAAAAAAACAAAAAAAGCAAAACTTGGGAATAAATCAGGGATCATGGATATCAATATCAACAACAGAATACAAGAGATAGAAGAAAGAATCTCAGATGCCAAAGATACCATAGAAACCATTGACTCAACAGTCAAAGAAAATGCAAAATGCAAAAAGCTTGTAACCCAAAACATCCAGGAAATTCAGGATACAATAAGAAGACCAAACCTAAGGATTATAGGTATAGATGAGAGTGAAGCTTTACAACTTAAAGGGACAACAAATACCTTCAACAAAGTAATGGAAGAAAACTGCCCTAACCTAAAGAGAGAGATGCATGAACATACAAGAAGCCTATAGAACTCCAAACAGACTGGACCAGAACAAAAATCCTCCTGTCACATGAGAATCAAAACCCCGTCACATAATAATCAAAACCCCAAATGTACTAAACAAAAAAGAATATTAAAGGTAGTAAGAGAAAAAAGGGCAAGTAACATATAAAGGAAGACCTATCAGAATCACACCAGACTTCTCAGCAGAGACCATGAAAGCTAGAAGATCCTGGGCAGATCTCATGCAGACTCTAAGAGAACACAAATGTCAGCCAAGACTACTATACCCAGCAAAACTCTCCATCACAATAGATGGAGAAACCAAGATATTCCATGACAAAACCAAATTTACACAATATCTTTCTACAAACCCAGCTCTACAAAGAATAATAGGAGGAAAACTCCAATACAAGGAGGGAAACTACACCCTGGAAAAAGCAAGATAGTTACCTTCTTTCATCAAACCCAAAAGAAGATAACCACTCAAATATAAAAATAACAACGAAAATGACAGGAAATAATAATCACTATTCCTTAATATCTCTTAAATTCAATGGACTCAACTCCCCAATAAAAAGACATAGACTAACAGACTGGATAAGGAAACAGGACCCTACATTTTGTTGCATACAGGAAACACACCTCAATGTCAAAGACAAAAACTAACTTAGAGTAAAAGGCTGGAAGACAATTTTACAAGCCAATGGTCTCAGGAAATGAGCCGGAGTAGCCATTCTAATATCAGAAAAAATTGACTTTCAACCTAACGTCATCAAAAGAGATACAGAAAAACACTTCTTGCTGGTCAAAGGAAAAATCCACCAAGAAGAACTTTCAATTCTGAACATCTATGCACCAAATGCAAGGGCACCCTCATTCGTAAAAGAAACTTTACTAAAGCTCAAAGCACACATTGCACCTAATACAATAATTGTGGGTGACTTCAACACTCTACCATCAATGGACCGATCAGGAAAACAGAAACTAAACAGGGACACAACAAAACTAATTGAAGCTATGGACCAATTGGACTTGACTGATATTTATAGAACATTTCACCCTAAAACAAAAGAATATACCGTTTTCTCAGTACCTCATGGTACCGTGTCCAAAATCGACAATACAACTGGTCACAAGACAGACCTCAACAAATATAAAAAGATCGAACTAATATCATGCCTTTTGTCAGATCACTATGGAGTAAGAGTGGTCTTCAATAGCAACAAAAACAACAGAAAGCCCACATACACATGGAGGCTGAACAATACTCTACTCAATGACACCTTGGCCAAGGAAGAAATAAAGAAAGAAATCAGAGACTTTTTAGAATTTAATGAAAATGAAGGCACAACATACCCAAATCTTTGGGACACAATGAAAGCAGTGCTAAGAGGAAAACTCATAGTCCTGAGTGCCTACAAAAAGAAAATGGGGAGTGCATACACTAGCAGCTTAATAACACACCTGACAGCCCTGGAACAAAAAGAAGCCAATTCATGCAGGAGGAGTAGAAGACAGGAAATAATTAAACTCAGGACTGAAATCAATCAAGTGGAAACAAAGAGAACCATACAAAGAATCAATGAATCCAGGAGCTGGTTCTTTGAGAAAATCAACAAGATAGATAATCCCTTAACCAGACTGACCAAAGGGCACAGAGAAAGTATCCAAATTAATAAAATTAGAAATGAAAGGGGGATATAACAACAGAAACTGAGGAAATTAAAAAAATCATCAGATCCTACTACAAAAGCCTAAGTCAACAGAACTGGAGAATCTGGAGGAAATGGACAATTTCCTAGACAGATACCAAATACCAAAATTGAATCAGGACCAAATAGATCATCTAAACAGTCCCATAACCCCTAAAGAAATAGAAGGGGTCATAGAAAGTGTTCCAACGACTTCCGGCGGCGGCAGCGGCGGCGGCGGCAGCGGCAGCAGTGGCTGCTCCAGCTGAAGGGCCATCAGCAGTGGAACCAAGGCGTCACAGGGACCAGTTAGGCCCTGCGCCCACGACCACTGACCTTCGCTGACCAGCCGGGCAGCAAGCAGCTGCAGTTGTGCTGCGCCTTTCCTGCACGGAGGCCACTTCAGAACTCGGCCTCCTACCAGTCAGGAGAGGTGCATCCATCTTGGTTCCGGACTCCGGGGATCGGACAGACTGAGGTACACAAACATAATCCGAGGCCAACACCGCGGTGGTCTGAGCCCGACGGGCGTTGGCCTGCACCCAGGCCCTGGGCTGGTCGGGGGGCCATCCGGGTGCCAACCCAGCCAGGGGGTTTTTTGCCCAGGACTGCACGCACTCGCTCGCTGCCGCCATTTTGCCTGCAGGACAACAGAGAGCTCTGGCGGGCAGACCTGTAACAGGCATAGCATGAGGCTAACAAAGCGAGGGTCTAGGCACCAAAAGGCACAGGACTGACACCAAGGACTGGGCGGCTTGGTGGGCCATCTGTGAGTCAACCCGCCCAGGGGATTGTTAGCACAGCAGACTCTCCCGGCGCTTTCGCGCACGCCCGCCATCCTAGTCACCTGGCAGACCCAATTAACAGTCATAGCCCTAGGGGAACTTTGCTCGGACCTTGGCCTCTCAGGCTTTTGCCTGGACTCAGGGACTGGGCGGCCAGGCTAACCTTGTGTGCGACAGCCTGGTTGGCGGATCGGCTGCCCAGCGGAGTGAGCAGAACACAGGGGAGATCACAGCAGCATACACCATCGGCACTCCCTGGGGGTGCACACGGGCTCCATCTGCTCCACAGACACAATCTGGGGCAAGGCCTCAGGCAGAAGCCCTCAGCTATACTCCCTCCGCTTCCAGATCCAGATCAGCCTGGGCGGCAGCACCACATCTCCAAGTCCTGCAAGTGGCTAGCTGGGCTTCCGGGAGGCCAGTTGTGAGAAGTCAGTGTGCTCCAGTGAATCCAGCGGGCCCCAGCGGGAGCCTTCGGGTGCCTGCTTTGGGATCTGAACAGCCTGGGCAGCAGCACCCTGTCTACAAGCAGTGCAGGAGGTAAGCTGTGCACCAGAGGCCAACTGGGAAGGGGCAGCTTGCACTGGTGAGTCCAGCACTGACAAGACAAACTAACACCAGTGAGAACTAGATAGCAAAAGGCAAACGCAGGAACGTCACTAACAGAAATCAAGGCAATATGGCAACATCTGAACCCAATTCTCCTCTACCAACATGTCCTGGATACCCCATCACACCAGTAAAACAAGATTTGGATTTAAAATCACTGGTCATGATGCTGGTACAGGAACACATGAAGGACATACTTAAAGAAATTCAGGAGAAAATGGATCAAAAGTTAGAAGCCCTTGCAAGGGAAACACAAAAATCATTGAAAGAAATCCAGGAGAATACAAAAGCCAACAAGGAGGAAATGCAAAAAACACTTAAAGAAATACAGGAGAACTTTTGGTCAACAGGCTGAGGTCATGAAAGACGAAACACAAAAATTTCTTAAAGAAATACAGGAGAACTTTGGTCAACAGGCTGAGGTCATGAAAAAGGAAACACAAAAATCTCTTAAAGAATTACAGGAAAACACAAACATGCAAGTGAAGGAGCTAAGCAAAACCATCCAGGATCTAAAATCAGAAATAGAAACAACTAAGAAAACTCAAAGGGAGACAACTTTGGAGATAGAAAGCCTTGGGAAGAAATCGGGGGACAGAGATGCAAATATCAACAACAGAATACAAGAGATAGAAGAAAGAATCTCAGATGCTGAAGATTCCATAGAAACCATGGACTCAACAGTTAAAGAAAATGCAAAATGCAAAAAGCTTGTAACCCAAAATATCCAGGAAATCCAGGACACAATGAGAAGACCAAACCTAAGGATTATAGGCATAGATGAGAGTGAAGATTTACAACTTAAAGGGCCAGCAAATATCTTCAATAAAATTATGGAAGAAAACTTCCCTAACCTAAAGAGAGAGATGCCCATGAATATACAAGAAGCCTACAGAACTCCAAACAGACTGGACCAGAACAGAAATACTTCCAGTCACATAATAATCAAAACACCAAATGTTCTAAACAAAGAAAGAATACTAAAGGCAGTAAGAGAAAAAGGCCAAGTAACATATAAAGGAAGACCTATCAGAATCACAGCAGACTTTTCACCTGAGACTATGAAGGCTAGAAGGTCCTGGGCAGATCTCATGCAGACTCTAAGAGAACACAAATGCCAACCAAAACTACTATATCCAGCAAAACTCTCAATCACCATAGATGGAGAAACTAAGATATTTCACGACAAAACCAAGTTTACCCAATATCTATCCACAAACCCAGCCCTAAAAAGGATAATAGGAGGACAACACCAATACAAGGAGGGAAACTTCACCCTGAAAAAAGCAAGATAGTAACCTTTCATCAAACCCAAAAGAAGTTAAGCAATCAAATTTAAAAAATAACGTCAAAAATGATAGGAAGTAACAATCACTATTCCTTAATATCTCTTAACATCAATGGACTTAATGCCCCAATAAAAAGACACAGACTAACTGACTGGATACGTAAACAGGACCCTACATTTTGCTGCTTACAGGAAACACACCTCAGGGTCAAAGACAAACACTACCTTAGAGTAAAAGGCTGGAAGACAATTTTACAAGCAAATGGTCTCAGGAAACAAGCTGGAGTAGCCATTTTAATATCAGATAAAATTGACTTTCAACCCAAAGTCATCAAAAGGGACCCTGAGGGACACTTCTTGCTGGTCAAAGGAAAAATACAAAAAGAAGAACTGTCAATCCTGAACATCTATGCCCCAAATGCAAGAGCACCCTCTTTCATAAAAGAAACTTTATTAAAACTAAAAGCACACATTGCACCTAACACAATAATTGTGGGTGACTTCAACACTGCACTTTCCTCAATGGACCGATCAGGAAAACAGAAACTAAACAGGGACACAATGAAACTAATTGAAGCTTTGGACCAATTAGATTTAACAGATATATATAGAACATTCTATCCTAAAACAAAAGAATATACCTTTTTCTCAGCACCTCATGGTACCTTCTCCAAAATCGACCATATAATTGGTCACAAGACAGACCTCAACAAATATAAGAAGATAGTACTAATCCCATGCCTTCTATCTGATCACTATGGAGTAAAAGTGATCTTCAATAGCAACAGAAACAACAGAAAACCCACATACACGTGGAAACTGAACAATACTCTACTCAATGATACCTTGGTCAAGGAAGAAATAAAGAAAGAAATTAAAGACTTTTTAGAACATAATGAAAATGAAAACACAACATACCCAAATCTATGGGACACAATGAAAGCAGTGCTAAGAGGAAAACTCATAGCCCTGAGTGCCTCCAAAAAGAAAATGGAGAGAGCATACATTACCAGCTTAATGACACACCTGAAAGCCCTAGAACAAAAAGAAGCTATTTTGCCCAGGAGGAGTAGAAGGCATGAAATCATCAAACTCAGGGCCGAAATCAATCAAGTAGAAACAAAGAGAACCATACAAAAAATCAACAAAACCAGGAGCTGGTTCTTTGAGAAAATCAACAAGATAGATAAACCCTTAGCCAGACTGACCAAAGGGCACAGAGAAAGTATCCAAATTAACAAACTTAGAAATGAAAAGGGAGATATAACAACGGAAACTGAGGAAATCCAAAAAATCATCAGATCCTACTACAAGAGCCTGTACTCAACACAACTGGAGAATCTGGAGGAAATGGACAATTTCCTTGACAGATACCAAATACCAAAATTAAATCAGGACCAACTAGACCATCTAAACAGTCCCATAATGCCTAAAGAAATAGAAGGAGTCATAGAAAGTCTTCCAACCAAAAAAAGCACAGGACCAGATGGCTTCAGTGCAGAATTCTACCAGACCTTCAAAGAAGAGTTAACACCAATACTCTTCAAACTATTCCACAAAATAGAAACAGAAGGAACACTACCCAATTCCTTCTATGAAGCCACAATTACGCTGATACCAAAGCCACAAAAAGATCCAACAAAGAAAGAGAACTTCAGACCAATTTCCCTTAAGAACATCGATGCAAAAATACTCAATAAAATTCTTGCCAACCGAATCCAAGAACACATCAAGACGATCATCCACCATGATCAAGTAGGCTTTATCCCGGGAATGCAGGGTTGGTTCAACATACGGAAATCCATCAATAAAATCCACTACATAAACAAACTCAAAGCATTTGACAAAATTCAGCATTCCTTCATGCTTAAAGTCTTGGAGAGAACAGGAATTCAAGGCCCATACCTAAACATAGTAAAAGCAATATACAGCAAACCGGTAGCCAGCATCAAACTAAATGGAGAGAAACTTGAAGCAATCCCACTGAAATCAGGGACCAGACAAGGCTGCCCCCTTTCTCCTTATCTTTTCAATATTGTACTTGAGGTACTAGCTCGGGCAATTCGACAACATAAGGAGGTCAAACGGATACAAATTGGAAAGGAAGAAGTCAAACTATCATTATTTGCAGACGACATGATCGTCTACCTAAGTGACCCAAAGAACTCCACTAGAGAGCTCCTACAGCTGATAAACAACTTCAGCAAAGTGGCAGGTTATAAAATCAACTCCAGCAAATCAGTGGCCTTCCTATACTCAAAGGATAAGCAGGCTGAGAAAGAAATTAGGGAAATGACCCCCTTCACAATAGCCACAAACAGTATAAAGTATCTTGGGGTGACTCTTACCAAACATGTGAAAGATCTGTATGACAAGAACTTCAAGACTCTGAAGAAGGAAATGGAAGAAGACCTCAAAAAATGGGAAAACCTCCCATGCTCATGGATCGGTAGAATCAATATAGTTAAAATGGCCATTTTGCCTAAAGCACTATACAGATTCAATGCAATACCCATCAAAATCCCAACTCAATTCTTCACAGAGTTAGAAAGAGCAATTATCAAATTCATCTGGAACAACAAAAAACCCAGGATAGCTAAAACTATTCTCAGCAACAAAAGAAAATCTGGGGGAATCAGTATCCCTGACCTCAAGCAATACTACAGAGCAATAGTGTTAAAAACTGCATGGTATTGGTACAGTGACAGGCAGGAGGATCAATGGAACAGGATTGAAGATCCAGAAATGAACCCACACACCTATGGCCACTTGATCCTCGACAAAGAGGCTGAAAACATCCAATGGAAAAAAGATAGCCTTTTCAACAAATGGTGCTGGTTCAACTGGAGGTCAGCATGCACAAGAATGCGAATTGATCCATCCTTGTCTCCTTGTACTAAGCTCAAATCCAAATAGATCAAGGACCTCCACATAAAGCCAGACACTCTGAAGCTAATAGAAAAGAAACTGGGGAAGACCCTTGAGGACATCGGTACAGGGAGAAAGTTTCTGAACAGAACACCAATAGCGTATGCTCTAAGAGCAAGAATTGACAAATGGGACCTCATAAGGTTAGAGTTTCTGTAAGGCAAAGGACACCATCAAGAGGACAGATCGGCAACCAACAAATTGGGAAAAGATCTTCACCAATCCTACATCAGATAGAGGGCTAATATCCAATATATATAAAGAACTCAAGAAGTTAGACTCCAGAAATCCGAACACCCTATTAAAAAATTGGGTACAGAGTTAAACAAAGAATTCTCACCTGAAGAACTTCGGATGGCAGAGAAGCATCTTAAAAAATGCTCAACTTCATTAGTCATTAGGGAAATGCAAATCAAAACAACCCTAAGATTTCATCTTACACCAGTCAGAATGGCTAAGATTAAAAATTCAGGAGACAGCTGGTGTTGGAGAGGATGTGGAGAAAGAGGAACACTCCTCCACTGCTGGTGGGGTTGCAAATTGGTACAACCACTCTGGAAATCAGTCTGGCAGTTCCTCCGAAAACTGGGCACCTCACTTCCAGAAGATCCTGCTATACCACTCCTGGGCATATATCCAGAGGATTCCCCACCATGTAATAAGGATACATGCTCTACTATGTTCATAGCAGCCCTATTTATAATTGCCAGATGCTGGAAAGAACCCAGGTATCCCTCAACAGAAGAGTGGATGCAAAAATGTGGTATATCTACACAATGGAGTACTATTCAGCCATTAGAAACAATGAATTCATGAAATTCTTAGGCAAATGGATGGAGCTAGAGAACATCATACTAAGTGAGGTAACCCAGACTCAAAAGGTGAATCATGGTATGTACTCACTAATAAGTGGTTATTAACCTAGAAAACTGGAATACCCAAAACATAATCCACACATCAAATGAGATACAAGAAGAAAGGAGGAGTGGCCCCCCTGGTTCTGGAAAGACTCAGTGAAACAGTATTCGGCAAAACCAGAACGGGGAAGTGGGAAGGGGTGGGAGGGAGGACAGGGGAAGAGAAAGGGGCTTACGGGACTTTCGGGGAGTGGGGGGACTAGAAAAGGGGAAATCATATGAAATGTAAATAAATTATATCGAATCAAAAAAAAAAAAAAAAAAAAGCACAGGACCAGATGGCTTCAGTGCAGAATTCTATCAGACCCTCAAAGAAGACCTAACACCAATACTCTTCAAACTATTCCACAAAATAGAAACAGAAGGAACCCTACCCAATTCCTTCTACAAAGCCACAATTACACTGATTCCAAAACCACACAAAGATCCAACAAAGAAAGAGAACTTCAGACCAATTCCCCTTATGAATATCGATGCAAAAATACTCAATAAAATTCTTGCCAATCAAATCCAAGAATACATAAAAATGATCATCCACCATGATCAAGTAGGCTTTATTCCAGGGATGCAGGGTTGGTTCAATATACGGAAATCCATCAATGCAATCCACTACATAAACAAACTCAAAGAAAAAAAACCACATGATCATTTCATTAGATGCTGAAAAGGCACTTGACAAAATTCAGCATCCTTTCATGCTAAAAGTCTTGGAAAGGGCAGGAATTCAAGGCCCATATCTAAACATTGTAAAAGCAATATACAGCAAACCGGTAGCCAACATCAAACTAAATGGAGAGAAACCTGAAGCAATCCCACTAAAATCAGGGACTAGACAAGGCTGCCCCCTCTCTCCATATCATTTTAATATAGTTCTTGAAGTCCTAGTTAGAGCAATTAGACAACATCAGGAGGTCAAAGGGATACAAATTGGAAAGGAAGAATCAAACTATCACTATTTGCAGATGATATGATAGTATACTTAAGTGACCCAAAAAACTCTACTAGAGAACTCCTACAGCTGATAAACAACTTCAGCAAAGAGGCTGGCTACAAAATCAACTCAAGCAAATCAGTAGCCTTTATATACTCAAAGGATAAGCAGACTGAGAAAGAAATTAGGGAAATGACCCCCTTCACAATAGCCACAAACAGCATAAAGTATCTTGGGATGACTCTAACCAAACAAGTGAAAGACCTGTATGACAGGAACTTCAGATCTCTGAAGAAGGAAATAGAAGAAGACCTCAAAAAATGGAGAAACCTCCCATGCTTGTGGATTGGCAGGATTAATATAGTTAAAATGGCCATTTTGCAAAAAGCAATATACAGATTCAATGCAATACCCATCAAAAATACCAACTCAATTCTTCATAGAGTTAGAAAGAGCAATTCTCAAATTCATCTGGAATAACAAAAAACCCAGGATAGCTAAAACTAATCTCTTCAACAAAAGAAATTCTGGGGGAATCAGCATCCCTGACCTCAAGCAATACTACAGAGCAATAGTGTTAAAAACTGCATGGTATTGGTACAGTGACAGGCAGGAGGATCAATAGAACAGGATTGAAGATCCAGAAATGAACCCACACACCTATGGCCACTTGATCCTTGACAAAGGGGCTGAAAACATCCAATGGAAAAAATATAGCCTTTTCAACAAATGGTGCTGGTTCAACTGGAGGTCAGCATGCAGAAGAATGCAAATTGATCCATCCTTATCTCCTAGTACTAAGCTCAACTCCAAATGGATCAAGGACCTCCACATAAAGCCAGACACTCTGAAGCTAAAAAAAAAAAAAAAAAAAAAAAAAACAACTGGGTAAGAACCTTGAGGACATCGGTACAGGGGGAAAGTTCCTGAACAGAACACCAATAGCTTATGCTCTAAGGTCAAGAATTGACAAATGGGACCTCATAAAATTACAAAGTTTCTGTAAAGCAAAGGACTCCATCAAAAGGACAAATCGGCAACCAACAAATTGGGAACAGATCTTCACCAACCCTACATCAGATAGAGGGCTAATATCCAATATATACAAAGAACTCAAGAAGTTAGACCCCAGAAAACCAAATAACCCTATTAAAAATGGGGTACAGAGTTAAACAAAGAATTCTCACCTGAAGAACTTCGGATGGCGGAGAAACATCTTAAAAAATGCTCAACTTCTTTAGTCATCAGGGAAATGCAAATCAAAGCAACCCTGAAATTTCACCTTACACCAGTCAGAATGGCTAAGATTAAAAACTCAGGAGACAGCAGGTGTTGGCAAGGATGTGGAGAAAGTGGAACACTCCTCCACTGCTGGTGGGGTTGGAAATTGGTACCACCACTCTGGAAATCAGTCTGGTGGTTCCTCAGAAAACTGGGCATGTCAATCCCGAAAGATCCTGCTATACCACTCCTGGGCATATACCCAGAGTATTCCTCAGCATGTAATAAGGATATATGCTCCACTGTGTTCATAGCAGCCCTATTTATAATACCCAGAAGCTGGAAAGAACCCAGGTATCCCTCAACAGAAGAATGGATGCAAAAAATGTGGTATATATACACAATGGAGTACTATTCAGCCATTAGAAACAATGGATTCATGAAATTCTTAGGCAAATGGATGAAGCTGGAGAACATCATACTAAGTGAGGTAACCCAGTCTCAAAAGATCAGTCATGGTATGCACTCACTAATAAGTGGCTATTAGCCTGGAAAACTGGAATATCCAAAACATAATCCACACATCAAATCAGGTACAAGAAGAACGGAGGAGTGGCCCCTGGTTCTGGAAAGACTCAGTGTAGCAGTATAAGGCAAAACCAGAACAGGGAAGTGGGAAGGGGTGGGTTGGAGAACAGGGGGAGGGAAGGGGGCTTATGTGACTTTCAGGGAGTGGGGGGCCAGAAAAGGGGAAATCATTTGAAATGTAAATAAAAAAATATATCAAATAAAAAAAATGGGTAAAGAGCTAAACAAAAAATTTTCACCTGAGGAATATCGATTGGCTGAGAAGCACCTAAAGAAATGTTCAACATCCTTAGTCATCAGGGAAATGAAATCAAAACAACCCTGAGATTTTACCTCACACCAGTCAGAATGGCTAAGATCAAAAACTCAAGAGAAAACAGGTGCTGGCCAGGATGTGGAGAAAGAGGAACACTCCTCCACTGCTGGTGGGGTTTCAAGCTGGTACAACCACTCTGGAAATCAGTCTGGCGTTTCCTCAGAAAACTGGGCCTGATAATACTGGAGGACCCCACTATACCACTACCACTCCTGGGCATATACTCAGAGGATTCCCCAGCATGTAATAAGGACACATATTCCATTATGTTCATAGCAGCCCTATTTATAATAGCCAGAAGCTGTAAAGAACCCAGATGCCCCTCAATGGAGGAATGGATACAGAAAATGTGGTATATTTACACTATGGAATACTATTTAAAACAATGAATTCATGAAATTCTTAGGCAAGTGGGTGGAATTAGAGAATGTCATCCTGAGTGAGATGATCCAATCACAGAAGAACACACATGGTATGCACTCACTGATAAGCGGATATTAGCTCAGAAGCTCAGAATATCCACCAAACAATTCACATATCAAATGATGCCCAAGAAGAAAGAAGGAGAGGCCCCTGGCCTTGGAAAGGCTCAATGCAGCAGGGTAGGGGAATACCAGGACAGGGAAGCTGGAAGGGGTTGATTGGGGAACAGGGGGAGGGAAGAGTGCTTATGGGACTTTAGGGGAGGGTGGATCCACAAAAGGGGAAATCATTTGAAATGTAAATAAAGAATATATCGAATAAAAATAAAATAAAATTATCTAGATAAAAAAAGGTGTGGCCCTGTTGGAGTATGTGTGGCCTTGTTTGAGTGGGTGTGTCACTGTGGGAGTGGCCGTTAAGACCATCATCCTAGCTGCCTAGAAGCCATTCTTCTCCTAGCCTTCAGATGAAGATGTAGAACTCTCAGTTCCTCCTGCACTGTATCTGCCTGGATGTTGCCATGCTCTCACCTTGATGATAATGGACTGGACCTCTGAACCTGTAAGCCAGTCTCAAACAAATGTCCTTTATAAGACTTGCCTTGGTCATGGTGTATGTTCACAGCAGTAAACCTCTGACTAATACACCTTTAAAACATGGACTGCACTCCATTGGAAGGCCATACATCTAAGAATATGTGGCCTGCGTATTCTTGTGGATCTGATCCATTTCTTTTAAACTAGTAGAGGAGATAGTTCCTGTATACAACCTAGGCACCTAATAAATGCTGCCTAGTCCATTAGTGGAAGTAAATCACAGGGGAAAAAATGAAAAAAAAAATAGACCATTCAACATGCAAGGCTTTCCAAGAAGCTAGTGAAATATGCTGAATGCTGAAAAGTTTTGAACAGTAACAGAAGATTTGGACTGCCTAAGTGACCTTTATTTCTGTGGGCATGAAGCAGTTAAGTAGCAATGTCCCAGCTAGGTGGCACTGTGTTTTAAGCAAATATTTTTTAAGCCTTACTATAGTAAGTCTCCTTGGAAATGTGATGCATAGAACCTAGCCTCTGAAGAAAAAAGGCCAACTACTGATGCCAGAATACAAATGAAACCTGATTGGTATGTTTGCTCATTTTTAAATTGAACTACAAGATTCCATTTAGCTTTGAATTAGGGATAAATAAATGAATAACTTTTAAAAAATGTAGCAAAGAGTTCATGGTTTGAGTCTAACAAAAAGATTCACCACTTTTCTGAAAATTAAAGGTAAGTGGCCATTCATTCCACTTATGTCTGCCACCCTTCTATAGACCTCCAGCACACCTCCGACAGGATATCAAGCACAGAAAGCCTATCTCCAAGTCCCTCTTCCTATTCAAACCCTATGCTCCTTCTGCTTGCCCTCCATTTCCTACATTTGTGTAGTAATTTCTGCCACAAACAGCAGAATTCCTTTAAGCACAAACACTGTCTTATCGATCAAGCTGGCATCCTTCCGACATCTCTGTTCTCCTACAGTTATCTTGGCTTCAGGTGAGCACCATCACCCTGGGTTCCAGACACTATAGAAACCAGTGGGAAGACTGATACCTCCACAAGGACTATCTCCTTTACTCAGGTTTGAATTCCTTTCTCTAAATATTGCTGACTAATCCCAACATGTTGTCACTAAAGCCAAAGTGCCAGACCCTCTCGTTTTAACATTACAGAACAAGATTCTTTAGAACAGTTGTATGTATAGCTTCTCATACACACACCAGAGAATATTTGCTTGTGTTCTAGTACTCTAATTGGGTTTTAAGTACAAGACTACAAGTGAAACCAAGACTAATTCTAAAATCCATGTCTTGTGAATCACTGACAGTATTTGGTAAGATTTTTATAAGCACAGCCATAGGTACATCTTACAGCTTTGTTAAAGGCTGGAGAATCAAGCATAAATACAATAGCAACTTTAACTGTTCATTTTTACCTTACTTGTGCTATAGCCCAGGGTCAACAAACATCTACCCTATAGTATCCAATGTGAACTAGATTTCAACTGCATTTGGAGGCGGACCTTACTGGCATTCCCCCACTTTCCAAGGAAGAAGATACGTGTTTCTAGGTGAAGTGGGGTTATTGTTCTTCCCAAGAAGAATTCTCTCCCAGGAAGATCCACAGTTCCTCAGTAGTGACTCTTCTGGTCAATATTTGTCACTTGATAATGACTAATGTTTAAGCTATCTAATGAGAAAGATGTTGTTTTTTTCCCTAGTTATAAGGAATGTGACATGGGAAGTAAGCCATACATGTGAGAACTGTGTCTCCAGCACCTGCTACTCTGTGCTTTACTGGCTTTAGCTTGGATTCAAAATGCACCAAGATCATTCCTGCCTTCACACTTGATGCATCCTTTGTCTAAAGAGACCACTCTTAATATAGTGTCTTACCACTGGCTTTAACTCTTGAGAAAGGTCTTCTCATACTCATTTCTATAGCAGTTTTAAAATTTGTTGAAAGGATAAATGGGTTATAATACCCAAATATTTAATAACATCTAATATTAGAACCAATAATAACTATCAAAGAACTCCCTTTTTAACAACTGGAAATATTTTATAAAATATAAACAAATACACACAGGCATATCTTGAAGAGACATCACAAAAGTTAGAGAATCTGTTGGCGTAGTTAATATTGGAAAGAAAAGGAGGGCATGTGAAAAAAGATTACTTTTTTGACCCAAAGTAATACGTAGCCAATTTTCAATTTTCAGCAGTAACTCTTCAGGAAGCTTACTTATCTAATTCAGTGGAATCTATTGTTCAATATATATATTTCATAGTATTTCTTTTCTTTTCTCTTAAGGGTCAAATGATATCTCTATAGGGCCAAAATATGGAGTATTCTTGGAACTTCACTTGTCATATAAGCCATCACTTAAAAATTTAAATACTACAAGAGTCAGAAGATGAGAAAAATGAGCAGTCCTTTGGACTTCCTGTAAATATAACTTCAGTGATAAAGAGAGTATATGAGTAGACAAAGTGTAACACCTGTTGATTATTCCCACATCCAATTTCTGATCTTGAGCTGTTGGATCATCTCATGTGACCAAATATTCCAGAATTCTGTATTGTGATGGGAAGATTTCAAATTTATCCTTGACCTGGATTTTTATACATTTTCTTTAGGTTACATTAAGACAAGCTTGTATACCCAATGCCATGAGCTAGCCTTGGCTTCCAAAACTAAGATGAATCTCTTCTCAAGACACATGCAGCCTTTGGCTGTTTAAGACCTTTGACTCTCTAGATTAGAATACATAGTTTACCAGCCTGTGTGGCCCAGGTGGCTTATTATGTGGTACTGTCATGAACAGTGATTACAGCCTGTTCTTTTGGCTCATACAATACCTAAGGCAGTCATGACAATTGACAATGTTGTATAACATTAGAATAACCTTGCTTCTCTGTAGGTCATATACAGTTTTTAATGTTGGTGTTTTCTATGCTTTTTGTTATGAAAGGCGATGCCTTATTTTCAGCTATGGTTTTTGAGCCACTTGTTTACCTGACGCATATTATCAGGTAATGAGTCTCAAATACACGATGGGTGCAGCATTTATTTTCTTCTGCAGTTCTTCATCTAATAAACTCATAGATCACTTCAGTTTGGCTCATTCACTGTACTTGATTAGCATGTTATGTGTTTTGTATTTGAGCTATTGATTATTCTTTTAAAATTATCTCATAAATCCAGGCCTTTTATTCTACCTGATTAGTTTCTGTCAGTTTAATCTCCGTTCTCTAGTTGTACTAGGTTGACCTTAAATCTGATACTCATTTTCAATAACTCTCATAGTTGATCAAATAAATATTTTAAAGGCATAGTTTTATTGTGCTGAGATAAATATTTGAGGAGGTTTAAAGGATAAAGTCTAGTAAAGAATCACACACTACTTTCCCAACGATATAACCTACTCTGATTAAGAATTAGGGTTAATTAGGTTTAGAGTATTAGTTAGGTTTAGGGTATTAGTCTTTCTTTCTTTCTTTCTTCTTTTTTCTTTTTTTCTTTCTTTTTTCTTTTTTCTTTTTCTTTTCTTTTCTTCTTCTTCTTCTTTTCTTTTCTTTTTTTTTTTTGAGACAGGCTTTCTCTGTGTAGCCCTGACAGGCCTGGACCTCACTCTGTAGACCAGGCTGGCCTTGAACTTAGAAATCTGCCTGCCTCTGCCTCCCAAGTGCTGGGCTTGAAGGTGTGTGCCACCACTGTCCAGCATGGGTTTCTAGTGCTAGAATGAAACACCATAACCAAAATTCTTACCTCTCCTCCTTGGAGAGGAAAGTGTCTTAAATATCCTGAATCACAGTCCATTGAGGGGAGTCAAAACAGGACCTCAAACCAAACAGAAACATAGGCAGGAGCTGTTGTAAAGCCTATGGAGAAGTGCCACTCCCTGGTGTGTTGCACATGGCTTCGTCCATCAGCTTTCTTATAGCATCATGGACCACCCTCCAATGGGAAGTACCACCCACCAGGGTCTGAGTTCTCCCATATCAATCACTAATTACAAAAACATCCTACAGGCTTGCTTAGAGCCTGATCAAATGCAGGCAATTTCTTGATTGTTCTCTCCTCTGATATGATTTCAAATTTTGTTAGGTTTACATAAAACAACCAATCCCAACAAAAACCCAAAACCTTTTTGGATTTCAGGTTTATGCTGAAGAGGGTTATCCTTTTTTGGTCATTTTCCCAGCAGCACCATGTACTAAGTCCTGTTCTGTGCCTTACTACATCTTTCTGTGCTGTTCTTTTCTTCCTAAATTTGTCTTTGATTGAAGGTGCACAGAGGCCATGTTTTGTTCATTTAAATTAATTCTCAAGAAATGAATGTGCAGAGCGACAGACACTCATTAACATTATGTGTTGATATAAATTAATTAGCCCAGAAGCCCTGAATACCCAAGGCACAAATTGCATAACAAATGACGCCCATGAAGAAATATGGAGAGGGTCCTGATCCTGGAAAGGATTGATCTAGCATTGGAAGGGAATATAAGGACAGAGAAAAAGGAGGAAGGTGATTGGAGAAGGGATGGAGAGAAGAAGGTTTATGGGACATATGGGGAGGGGGAATCCGGGAAAGGGGAAATCATTTGGAATGTAAACAAAGAATATAGAAAATAAAAATATTTTAAAAAAAGAAAAAAAATTAATTATTTTATTTTTTAGGAAGATAGCATAATAAGTACAAGCTCTAGTGTGGAAAACAAATAGACTTAAATTTAAACTCCAGACCTGACACAGATGAGCTGGGTAACTTCAGGCAAGGCATGCATGGGTCTTGGTTTCTGCTACTCTGTTTACTTTTTGAAAGGTGTCCTTAAGGAAATGCAGGGTCAATACAGAGCTGGGAGAAAATCTTTAGGATACTTATCTAAGGAAAAACCTTCCATGCAAAATGTAAGACAGACTCAATACAACTTAAAGACACAAGCTACCCAATTAAAATCTACAAATGGTTTGAATAGGCTTCTCAGTAATCAAAGAGGATCTGAGAATGGCAAATCAGCACAGAAAGAAATGTTACAGCTCCTTAGAAATTAAGGAAATGCAAATTAAAACCACAGTGAGACATTATAAAACTCATTAGAATACTTTACACTTAAGTACAAAAAGCTTAACGAAAAACAGTATTTCATCCCATAGAGAGATAAGTAGAGCTGCCCATCTTTGCCAAGAAATCAAAACTGCTGCCTGACTTCATCCAAAAGTTCAGCAGTGTCATAAAACATATTCACCTTGTACCTAGCTGTCTAGTCCATTTCCAGCATGTGCTCCAGAGACACTAAGATAGGTGTTCCCTCCAAGATAAGGAGAGTGATTGGAGAGCTTTATTTGCCACAGTCTAAAACCAGATACATTCCAAAATGGTTATCAATATTTAGACCAAACAACTAAACCAAATCACATAAAAAAAACAGTTATTGTAGATCTATTCAATGGATGATAACACAACATAGAGAAGTATTATCAAAACACACAGCCTGGATTAACATGAAAATCCTTATGCTTAGAGAAAGAAGTCAAGTAAAAATAAATCAGCCACTATATTTTATTGAAGTCAGATTATAGAAAATGCAATGTACTTCATTGTCACAGAAATTGTATCAATATATTCATGGAGGTGAGAGTGAAGAGAGTTGAACACAGAGATACAGGAAGATATTCTGGATAGCCCAATGGTGATGTGTATCTACAATCACCTGTGTTGATTCCTAGAGTCTATAAATCAGTCACTTTAGCCCTGGTTCACGTTCAGTGGGAGTTCCCTCTTCAAACAATAAGGCTAAGAAGTGATTGAGAAAGACATTCTGATGTTACTCATGGCCTCAAATAAACCCACATAGCTTTGTAAACTCCAAGTTCTCTCTCTCTCTCGCCCCTCCTAAATCACTTTATTTAAAGAGTAATGATTGTCAAACTAAAAAGGAAAGATACAGATGAATGCTAGTTATAAGGAAATGGTTATGCTGAAATGAAAAGAAAGGAGAAAAAAAAGCTGGGCGTGGTGTCACATGCCTTTAATCCCAGTACTTGGGAGGTAGAGGCAGGCTGATTTCTGAGTTCGAGGGCAGCCTGGTCTACAAAGTTCAAGGACAGCCAAGGCTACACAGAGAAACCCTGTCTCAAAACAAAACAAAACAAAACAAAACAAAACAAAACAAAACAAAAAAAGGAAGGAGATGATATACTCTAAAGTATAAATCAAATTCTTATGTATTCTTATGTACTGATATCCATCAAACATACCACTGAGTTTTGAAGTGGGATTTTTTTTGCTTTTGTCCATTTGAAAACTTCTAAATATACATTATGTAGCAGCCAAACACTTTTCCATTCAATTCCTTCTCATTCATTTCTATCCCCCAACACTCATGTGCTCATTTCTGTTTGTATTTGTTGTTTGAGAATTTCATATAATATATTTTGATCATATTCTTTATATTCCTCCAACTATTTCCAGATCTTCTCCACTCTCTACTCACCCAACTTCATGGCTTTTCTGTCTCTTAAAAACACAACCAAAAATAAATACTAAACAGTAATAAGCCATGGAGTCTCATTTGTGTTGGTCAATGTGTCAACTTGTTGGGTGGATTATAAAATGTCTTAAATATATGTAACTGAGTAAGACAATGTTTAGGTGCTTAAAATAATAAGGAGGACTAAACGGTTATAAAAGCCAAAAATTTCACTTGAATATTATAGTACTGTACCTTTAATTTTTCCAAATCTTATTTTTAATGATGGTTCTTAAACACTTTAACCTCTCTTATAGCCCTCCATCCACCAGAAGTAGTGGAAAAGAAAGGATATGGGGAAGTGAGCCTGTTTATAACGGTTCTTTGGATCAACTCTCATCTGCATTGTCTGGAAATTGACAGCTCAGTTCACAAGTTGGCAGGCAGCTGGTTCCACTCGCAAAAACTTCATAAATAGAGGATACACCAGCAGTCCAGTTTGGTAGAGTTAGGTTAGCAACACTGGTGATGTGACCTAGCAGAGACAGCCAGGCCTCAGCCTTGACTTGAGTTAGCAGGAGGGACCTGGAGGGACACTAGGAGAAGTTCTCAGCTGTGCCTCTCTCAGCAAAGCTCTCTCTGTCATTCAGGTGAGTCCTAGTTACACCCTCAAAACTTTCCATGCCCTCCACATGCCTTGCCTCAGCAGGAGCAGCATGTGTCTTATCTCAGCACGTGCATTCAATCAGCCCATGAGTCAGTAGGATAAAGAATGTGGTACTCAAGGTGTCAAGTGGCACTTCCAGGGTCAGCTTTCTTAAGTCTGCTTGTAGGTCCCATAGATAAAAATTGGAAATGACCATTGATTTAGGACATGCCAACTGATGAACTGAAAAAGGCCAGTTGTAAAATGAGAGGTTGTAAATGTGACTGTAATAAGTTATAGAGAAGAAAGATGTAGAAAACAGTGTGCAGGCAACTATTTTGATTTAACGAAAGAATTTGTATAGAAGAGAAAGGAGCTATAAGGGAAGTCGGGTCAAGGGTGGTATTTTTAAGGTAAAAGAAATAATAGCATTTGGACACATCAGTGAAGAAAACTTAATAAGAAACAACTACCAGTTCTTGTATAAAAAAACTGATAATTGGTTGAAATAGTGTCCTTAAATAGAAAAGGATGGGAGAATTTAACACAAAAGAATAGGTAATTTTGTTATAACAGATGGAACACATGGTGTTTACAAATGAGAAGAACTTAAGTTCTTTTGATTGGTTAATCAGACTGAGAATGAAGATGGTAAAACAGACATGAAAGTCTGAAGTTTGGAGGGACAAAGGAAGTAGGAAGGGGTCATCTGAGAGAGCAGGGAACGAATGGAGTAGGGAATTGAGTATTCAGGTTAAATGATATTAACAACCAGGGTAAAGTTATTAACTATGAGCATGTGAGTCAACTCAACTAATGGGTTTTCTCAAAAAGTGTTCATCTGAGTAGGCACCAAGACGAAGTAGGCAAAGAGTTAGATATAGCCCAGAGTGGAACTTTGACACATATGCAATAAACAAGAGAAATTAAGATTGACAATGAAATTGTAGGAAAGAAGGGCAAAAACAAGATAAATAATTATAATTAAGGGGTTTCAATTCAGAAACAAGTTGAAAGAGCACGTCGAAAGCTTAGTAAGAGGGTACAGAGAAGATGAAGGGCGCTATGAGAAGCCACTGTGCTTGCATTTAGGCTTAGGGAGGAATTTGGTCACTAGCAGCTTTTGATTGAAATGGAATGAATGTGAGAAATAGTTTAGAGGAGAAAAAATGATGCCAGAGGAGATCAGATAAAGAAACAAATGTTAGGATTGAAAAAAGTAACTTCTATGAGTGTTGTCAACATTCACAGTTAAAACAGAAAGATTGTTAAAGTGACAGTAAGCCTGGTGTGACATCCTCGGTCTAAGGCGTTATGAATGGGGATCTGATGACTTGGAGTTAACATATAGCAGAGAGAACTTGGGAAAGGACAATACCATGATGATTTCACATTCTTTTTATGTTCTAATATAGACATTTATAAAGTATAAGTTTAGGAAGAAAAGCAGTCACCCAGGGGAGAGTCAAGGGACAGGGACAATCCTTAGGAAAGAGCTTAGTTTCAAATGTGTTTCCAATGACAGAACAATCTTTGTCTATAAATAGCCCAGAAATGATTTTGCTTTTCTGGCTGCTGAGGATTCTGTCTACTCCATCTTAACACTTCATGTGGAGCTGTGAAGACTCACTGTGAGAAGACTCACTGCTGCATCTCTGGCACCCTTGGTCAATCCTACACCCACACCCCGCACCACTGACAGCTTAGACTTCAAACCTACTGATGACAAAAGTTTTTGTATCTGAGCCTCTCCTCTCTTCCTCTCCCCTCCCCTCCTAAACCTCCCCTTCCCCTCCCTTCTCCCATTTCTTCTCCTCTCCTCTCCCCTCTTTTCCTATTTTCTCTTCCTCTCTATCCCTTCAGAGCTACTTTTGAGCCATGCAACCAAATCAACTTCTCCTTCTTTGGAAGGAAAAGGTATACAAAGAAATAATGAGATAGTTCAAAATATTTTAGGACATACTTAAGTGAGAAGACAAGAAAACTATATTATCAAGGCTCATAATATGAAGTTGAGTGTGTGATTTGCCAATAGCCCTAGAAATGTCAAGTGGGATGTGATGGACCCTAGAGAAACTAAAGAGTATAGCCAACTCAATTGGATCCATAATAAACCAAGAGGCATCCCTCTGAATGGCTCCCTCAGAGAATTATCAAGCTTAACTGGGCCAGCATCTTCCATTTGCAGCAACCCAGATGTGAAAAGGTCCCAGGGAAAAGAGTGCTATCTGCCTGCTTATTTCCCTGTCCTAAAGATGGGTCCATTTAAGCCATTGCTGCTGCTGCTGCTCCATTACGGCAATCAGAACCCAGCAAGCAACTGGCTCTCTAGGAATCCTATGGGGTCTCATCACCAGACGGGCTGTTGAGGCATCTAGTTTTGAGTGGAGCAGAATTCCCAACATCTCTCGCCTGGCTATTGCTGAACTATCCAGCTTATGTCCTGTAAACTAGTCTAATACAGTCCCCTTGCAGTACCTATTTATCTTGTCCATTCTGTTCCTCTTAAGAAAGTTGATGAATGGAAGCAGCAAAGATATACCATGAAAAGAAAAATCTCTAAGAAAGAGCAAAATGAGAAAACAAACAAACAAAAAAAAAAAACCACCAAAATAGGAAAAAACAAAACAAAACCCAACTTCTTGATTTTGTGGCTTTGTCTTAAAAGCCTCACTATGCCTGTAGTAAGATTCAAGAATGTGATTTGAACAAGTGCCTTCCAAAGACTGCAATCTGCAGGAAAAAAGAAGATATTCATAAAGAACTATCTTTTAGTCAAATCTGTTCAACAATACCAGGCCTCCTGTCCTTTCACCCAAAATTCTGATGTTTTTAATTCAAGGAATTAAGCTCTGATTCCAGCATTTGCCAAATAACCCTGTATTGATGATGTGCAGTAAAACTGATCACCAAACTCATGTGCAACACTAAGTGAAATCTGTCCTTTTTTTTTCTTCTGGAAGTGAATTTCCATGTCATCTGGTTTACTGCATTGACGCCCCCCACCCACGGTGATAATAGCATGCCTGATACACAGATTTTTTTTTTTTTACAACACACTTCACAGAAATGTCTCAGGTGATCCTTACAATGCTTCTGTGAATTGGAAAAGACAATTCTTACTTTACGTTTGTGCTTGAAGAACCAACCAACTGTGCATGACAGAGGAGTGACAGAAAATCCCTAGTTAAATTCCTCATCAGTGCTTCCTTTTCTATTCTATGTTACACATTAGAGAACAAAGAGTTGTTAGAAAAATAACTATATGACATGTTAATTCTTCTAAATTTTCACTTTTAACAAACAAGTGCCTTCATGTTCCTTCATTGTGCCTACCTGGTAAAATAGATGTAGTTCCCGTCTTGAAAAGGTTCATTGCACAGCAGAACAGAGAAGGAAGTTGTGATTTTCCAGAATAATGGTGAAAGATGGTATTGAAGTGAGTACCATGTTAGAGAAATAGGCAGCAGTGGACTCTCATCTCTGAGTGCAGGCGTTAAGGACTTCTTGAAGGTGATGACTCAGGTTTAACAACTGCAGTTGATAAAGTAAAACAAATGAAAGCTTGGACTGGGAAAAATATTTCAGGAAGAAAAAATGAAAGGGCTTGGGAATCTACTTCTATGAATGTCTCTGCATGGTAGAACATCACTCATAATATATGAGAACCCTATTATTTCATACATTTCTCCTGGTGTGCAAGCACTCAGTGATGAGCTTCATTGACCCAGAAGGATATTTGAAGACTGACGTTGATGTCTCAAGAGATTAGCAGACTGTCCTGATAATCAAGTGTTTGTTTACTCTTTACTTCTAAGACTGGAATAACAAAAAACCCAGGATAGCTAAAACTATTCTCAGCAACAAAAGAAATTCTGGGGGAATCAGTATCCCTGACCTCAAGCAATACTACAGAGCAATAGTGTTAAAAACTGCATGGTATTGGTACAGTGACAGGCAGGCAGATCAATGGAACAGGATTGAAGATCCAGAAATGAACCCACACACCTATGGCCACTTGATCCTCGACAAAAGGGCTGAAAACATCCAATGGAAAAAAGATAGCCTTTTCAACAAATGGTGCTGGTTCAACTGGAGGTCAGCATGCAGAAGAATGCGAATTGATCCATCCTTGTCTCCTTGTACTAAGCTCAAATCCAAATGGATCAAAGACCACCACATAAAGCCAGACACTCTGAAGCTAATAGAAAAAAAAACTGGGCAAGACCCTTGAGGACATTGGTACAGAGAGAAAATTTCTGAACAGAACACCAATAGCGTATGCTCTAAGAGCAAGAATTGACAAATGGGACCTCATAAAATTACAAAGTTTCTGTAAGGCAAAGGACACCATCAATAGGACAAATCGGCAACCAACAAATTGGGAAAAGATCTTCACCAATCCTACATCAGATAGAGGGCTAATATCCAACATATATAAAGAACTCAAGAAGTTAGACTCCAGAAAACCAAACAACCCTATTAAAAAATGGGGTACAGAGTTAAACAAAGAATTCTCACCTGAAGAACTTCGGATGGCGGAGAAGCATCTTAAAAAATGCTCAACTTCATTAGTCATTAGGGAAATGCAAATCAAAACAACCCTGAGATTTCACCTTACACCAGTCAGAATGGCTAAGATTAAAAATTCAGGAGACAGCAGGTGTTGGAGAGGGTGTGGAGAAAGAGGAACACTCCTCCACTGCTGGTGGGGTTGCAAATTGGTACAACCACTCTGGAAATCAGTCTGGCGGTTCCTCCGAAAACTGGGTACCTCACTTCCAGAAGATCCTGCTATACCACTCCTGGGCATATACCCAGAGGATTCCCCACCATGTAATAAGGATACATGCTCTACTATGTTCATAGCAGCCCTATTTATAATTGCCAGATGCTGGAAAGAACCCAGGTATCCCTCAACAGAAGAGTGGATGCAAAAAATGTGGTATATCTACACAATGGAGTACTATTCAGCCATTAAAAACAATGAATTCATGAAATTCTTAGGCAAATGGATGGAGCTAGAAAACATCATACTAAGTGAGGTAACCCAGACTCAAAAGGTGACTCATGGTATACACTCACTAATAAGTGGATATTAACCTAGAAAACTGGAATACCCCAAACATAATTCATACATCAAATGAGGTACAAGAAGAAAGGAGGAGTGGCCCCTTGTTCTGAAAAGACTCAGTGAAGAAGTATAGGGCAAAACCAGAATGGGGAAGTGGGAAGGGGTGGGTGGGAGAACAGGGGAGAGAAGGGGGCTTATGGGACTTTCGGGGAGTGGGGGGCTAAAAAAGGGGAAATCATTTGAAATGTAAATAAAAAATATATCGAATAAAAAAAAAAAAAGAAGCACATAGATGAACAGAGCTGCCATTTCATGATGACCAGAAAGTAAAGGGAGAATTAGGGGCCAGGGTCCCATGACTCTTTAATACTGCTTCCTCTAGTAAACTCATTTTCTTCTGCTAGGCCCTACCTCCTAAATTTGGCATCATTCCCTGCTATCTTCATGTTTGGTAAAGAAGCTGTTAGTTTAGGGAAGTTAGAGGACAGATCAGATCCAAGTCATAATACCTCTCACCTACCTGGGGTTTACCACAATTTTCTATGTACCAGGATTAAGTATGTATATGGTTAAAAAAACATTTTAAAATGCCATTAGTATTTCACTTTCAAGAATATGTAATTCCTAAAGCTTATGATGATGATGATACACTGTAATAGCTTAGTTATGCCAAATCAAGGCAAATGCATGTCTGCTGACTGATAACACACTACCCTGTTGTATGCTATGTAACTTGAATAGCTAGAAACATTTAAATAAGGAGCATGTGGGAGACCTCAAAACAAGTCAATAGCTGTCCGCGCATTCAAACTTTGCATCTAGATGAAGTGAATTCTTTTATTTAATATGACAGAATTCTTATTCTTGTACATTTTAGACATAGAAAATGTGAATCTCTTTAAGCAATCTCAACTATAAGATTTCCTTATCTGTCTGTGTCTGAGCTAACATTCTATACCTGCCAGCATCCTTTTAATTTAATTGATAGGTTTTTCTTATGTTCCACAAAGAAGCTAAGTGTGTCATTTGAGAATATCTGTGGCTCATAGCACAGGATTCCTGCTTTATTTTGACCCACCTACAGAATGCTTCTACCAAGGTATTTGGAAAGTGTCTTGGTTTACAAAACATGAACCCACCTTATCTTTAGAATTTCTGGTAAAGTAATGCTCACTCATGAGTCATGGTCCAAAATAATTTGGCTTCAAAATGAACTTCTATCCCTTTTGAGTTGGAGAAT
The DNA here is from genome assembly GCF_947179515.1 of Apodemus sylvaticus. Classification (NCBI taxonomy): domain Eukaryota; kingdom Metazoa; phylum Chordata; class Mammalia; order Rodentia; family Muridae; genus Apodemus; species Apodemus sylvaticus. The sequence continues at coordinate 45,321,341 of NC_067475.1, read as the reverse complement.
TGTGTTCTATTACTACTACAATAATACAAAAAAATAAGGCATATGTAATTTCATCAACAAATATTATGAAGGCTCATGAGCATATAATATATAATCTGTTTGTCTACAAAATTCATGATGTCTTGGTTTTTAACAGCTGAACAGTATTCAAATGTATAGATATCCCACATTTTCTTTATCAATTCTTTAGATGAGGGACAACTACGTTGTTTCCAGTTTCTGAGTATTACAAATAAAGGTTCTATGAACATAGTTGAGCAAGTGACTTTGTGGGATGTTGGAGCATCTTTGGGTACACGCCCAGGAGTGGTATAGCTGGGTCTTGAGGTAGACTATCCTCAGTTTCCTGAGAAAATGCCAAATTTATTTGCACTTCCACCAGCTGTGAAGAAGTGTTCCCTTTCCTCCACATCCTGACCAACATGTCCTATCACTTGAATTTTTGATCTTAGCCATTCTGATGAGTGCAAGGTAGAACCTCAGAGTTGATTTGATTTGCATTTACCTGATGACTAAGGATGTTGAACATTTCTTTAAGTGCTTCTCAGACATTCCAGATTCCTCTGTTGAGAATTCTTGTTTTAGTTCTGTGCCCCATTTTTAATTGGGTTATTTGGGTTGTTGGTGTTTAAGTTCTTGAGTTCTTTGTAAATTTTGGATGTTAACCAACTGTCAGATGTCAGGTTCCTTTTAATTTTTTATAAAAGCTATAAAAGATATGGCAGAAAGAAATTAGTTACTGAATTTAAAAACACACTATGGATGACTTCAGGGGAAACATTTATGCTACAATTCTCCATCATTAGAGAAAGTAACAAGATTTAGTTTGGATAACTATTCACTCATCTGTTTTAGTACTAAATTACTCTAGTTCAATGACTCTGAGAGTTTTATGGGTCTTTCCTTCAGGCTAGAGATTAACCAGTAGTCTGAAACTCCTCTGAGATCCCAACCTCACCCTTTCCCCAGTAAAATTACAAAAATGAGACTGTAACTATGAGAAAATTGTTATGCAATTGCCATAATAACACTTTTAAAGATGATATGGTAACCAAACTCAGTTTCAAAACCAGTAGATAGTACTACGAATCCTTGATAGTTATATGTAGTATTCTGCAGTTGGGTTGTGAAAGAGACACTTTCAATCATAGCAGGAAAAATTAACCAAACATTAAAAGCAAACCACTTACTACTGAGAAGAGGTAACCCTTCACAAATGATTTGTTGCTGCATGTGTTGTCTCATTAACTTTCTCACCCAGTCATAAAGTAATGGTTCCCTTGCACATTGCTAGTACAAAAGCCATTACTTTCCAACAAAACCAAGGGACAAACTTGAAAAATGATCCTGAGAAGAGCCATTTAGAGTTTTATTGATTTCCCCTTCTACATTAAAGTAATATGAATTCATATTTACTAAATGGATTATCATACGAAGGCAAGAGGATTAGAGGAATAGATTGTTATTCTACTCTAAAATTCGTCTTTCATGTAAGAAGTCAGGTGATTACAAATAAACACGTTCTGAGTGTCATTCCAAGATCAATAGTAAAGCTCAATATAAAGACTAGGCTTACAGGCTCTTCTGTGCTGTGAGCCCACTGTCCTTCACTCTGACTCAAAAGGCAAAAGCAAAGACCACATGATGAATACACATCTGGAGCATTCTTTTCTACTACCTTCAGTACAGGTTCTCTTCTGAGAGGAGAATTTGCAAAGTCAAAGAAATTATGCCAAAATGACTGGAGTTTTAGGATTTTTTCCCCCTAGGCATGGCAAGTAGGCATTAAATTAGCAGGCTTTTTGTTCATTCACAAGCATCCATGGTAGTAATGAGCCAGCTTTCAGAACTTCAAAACTTGTTTACTTCTTGCAGAAGGGCCAGGTTTTCCGCTGGTATTATAAACTAGAGACGAGCTCTTCTGGTTTAAGCAATTTCCCCTTGCTCACTGGAAAAAGGAATGGAAACTAAAGGAGGAGTAAATGGATTCAGCATAGATTGTAAAAAGAACTCAGATATTTGAGTTTATGAAACACAAATAGTTCTATCCTAGGCAATTTACAGTCCTATTCCTGAGAATTCATTCAAAAAGATCAGTTTTCCACAGTTAATTTCCCTCAAATCCTGACCACCCATTCTTGTCACTGAGGTGAGAGAGCTACTGAGTGATGCTATTGAGGGATTAAGCAGATAAGTGAATTAAAGCAATCCGAACTTCCAGATAAAATGTGTCTATCTATATATTTTCCACTCAGTTTAAAATGTACTGTAGCTTGACTCAAGTCTAAACAAACAAAAATCATTTATGCTTGATGGCAGATGAATTAGGAAGGATGCTCTTGAGGAACCAATCATAAAGGATGTGATGCTCTCATGCTGACAGTGACACTTAGCTTTAATTGTCAGTGTGGCACAACCTGGAGTAAGCTCAGAAGAAGCAAGAAGAATTGGCCTGATCTGGCCTGTGGGTATGTATTGAGGAGACTGTCAAAATTAAGTTAATTAAAATGTGAAGGCTGGAATGTGATGTGACTGGTTTGGTTTTGAGTTCTTCTCAATGGTCGACTATAAATTGGAATTGTACATTGAAATCAAAAACAACTTTCTCTTTTAGTTGTTTCTGAAACACAATAAACCTGTGTTAAGCTGACAACTGAATGATACTGGGTCTTCCATTCTATGAACACTATATCTATAGATCCTTATTTTAAAATTTTTAATCAGGGAAATTTCATTGTATTAAGTGTATAAGGCTTTCATTTTTGTCAAAACTGTCTATGTGTTTAATCTGTTAGATACTTTCACAAATGATATCCTAATGATATTTTTTCTATGAAGGATTTATTTTATGTTTCTTTTTAATTGATTGCTAGCAAATTAAAAAATATTTTAGCTAATTGACTTAACTTGTAGTCTCTAGTTATTACATGCATATGTATTCTTGTGAGTGAAAGAGTATTGAAAGAGGTTGTCTACGTATTACTCAGAACACATTAAAGTATAATGTTGAATACGAGTATATTTTTTCCAGTCTCAAGGAAAAGCAATTCTCCATTGTAATTCTCCATTCAATATATTAATTATACAATTAAACAATCATGTGTGTCCTTTTCTACATTAAGAACATACTCTTCTACTCCAGTTATTGTGAATTTTATAAATATCACAAGCATTGAATACTTCAAATTAATTTCCAACATGACTATCATGTGAAACCTAACGTAAAAGCTAAGGATGTCATCAGAAAGTATGGAACCCTTATATAGAGTTCTCTTCACTTCTTTGTGCCCAGTCTTCCTAATGCTCTTTCTGGGGGGCCAGCCCCAGCACCTCTTTTTTGTTCTTGCTTCTTCTTAAGGCAGTATTAGGGGTAAGATATTTAGGGTTGCTGTATGATAATAAAATGTTTACCTGAGTCAAATCTAAGTCACTTTGCCTCAGCAGCTGACCTGACTTGAGTTCCTCTGAGGTGAGAAAGTATTCAGCACCTCATCTTAAATCTGCAGGGGACTAAGTACCATAGCTGTTGTTCTTTCTCCACAGGAACCAGGCAGCTTTAACTCCCAGGCTTCTAGCTGAAGTTTCAAGAAGGAATTAGGACACTTTGAAAATGAGTTTAGTCCTTATCTCTAAGTTCTCTCTAAAAAGTTTCCTATGGAAGTTCTCTAAGAAAGGGAGGAAGGGGGCTTCTAAGAAAAGGGGGATAAGGATTGTCTAAGAAAAAAGGGGATAAGGCCCTGCTCTTCTCTTTGTCCTCAGCACTAATACCTCTTTCAGAATACAGTATCATATGATAAAAGTTCATCACAAATTCTCATTATAAATCGAATAATAAGTTTACTACAGAGAATGTTTACATGTATATCCATTAGAAGTAATTATCTGGCTAAACATTCATCATCTGCCACAGCTCTACAGGTTTATGGAGAGTTAAAAACTATGACATTTTGTGATTGTGAGTAAAGAAGTTTTGTAGAGATAAACCCAGCCAATATTTTATCTTCTGTCCTTGCATGTATAGTAAATGAATAGTTCCCTTTTTATGCCCTTTGAGTAACAGTTTTACAACCTCTTAGAATGTTCTCTGTGTAGTAAATGCTTGTTTGCTATCTCAGAAGCAATTAACTCATGACACTTGAAGACTGGCAGCGTTCTTGCTGTTTTGATGGTCAGAAAACAACTTAATAATAATTATAATTTGAGGAACTCTTATAGGATCATCATTGAGAATTAAGAAGACACCTATTGGTCTATATTAGTATCACTACACGACAATAAGCACATCTTCATTGTTCTGCAGAGGTCTGCTCAAAAGGGTGAGCTTATACCTAATTATATAGATTTAATAATAAGAGAAAAAGCATATTAATAGCAGGAATCATTCCTAAAATGAAATTCTCCTGATCGTTGCCTTCAATTGGAAATCCATCGTAGATTTTAATCCAAGGTGGACCCATCACAGGAAGATCACCTGCTAGTTTTAGCTTCTCCCGGATGGCTCCTGATATGTTCTCTTAAATATACCTGAAAAAGGATCTTGATCCTTCATTTCTTTTGTTCAATGGCTATTAAACCTTATGAAATATTGAAACAATTTAACTTAATAATTTGAGCAACCTAATTTTGTGTTCTAGGATCATAGCTACACACACTTGACCTATAATAAATTCTTCTTCTTTTCTTGGGGTGAAAACCATGTTTCACATGAACATTGTCAAATTGAGAACATCTTTAGATGCCTTTTCATGGTTTGTCTTAATTTAATTCCATTTAAGATGAATAAAATATCTTGAAAGATTTAAATAGTTTGAGAATTATTTTTATGGTACAACAGATGATCTATTCTGGGGAACATCCCATAGGTAATTATAGAAAAAAAATGGTATTCTACAGTGTACCATATAGCAATGGTATTTGTTATATGTTCTAATAATGTTAATTTTGCTAAGTTGACTAGGAACACTGCTCAGTATGTGCTTGCTAATTTTATAGTGCATTAATTCTATCAGTTATTATTAGGAGAGTGTAGATTCCTGTCTGTAATGTGGTTCAGCCTATTTCTCCGTTCGGTTTTATCAATTTTTGCTACATGCATTTTAACATGATATTATAAGATACTCTGTACTAAGGAAGTCTGATCTTTCAAAACTTTGAAATCACCTTGGGTAATAGCTTTACCTTTTGTCACAAGTCTAAATAGATGTTTGCTCTTGCTTTAAAATCAATGCAGAACTGAATTCTTTCTCACTGCCTTCACTTTAACCACCATGACCTACCTTTCCAATATCTCTTACTTAAATTACTGCAAAGCCTCCTATTGGGCTCCTGGATCCTGTCCTGGATAGTTTATTGTTTAATCTCTGATATACCAACTGTCAAGACCTCACACTGGCCCTATGGGAGACCTGCATTTGGTTTCCAGTATTTACACTGGGCAGCTCACAACCACCTGCAACTCCAACTCAAAATCTGTTGCCCTCTTGTGGACTTCTTAGGGAATTTCACTCATCCATGTGCATACCCACGCAAAGACACATACACATATGTAATTGAAAATCTTTTAAAATACTCATATCTGTCCTAGCTAACTTTGCTGTGATAAAAACAAAACAAAACAAAACAAAACCACGAACTTGAGCAGTTTGGGGAGAAAAACAGTTATTTCACTTCCATTTCCATACCTTAGTCCAACATCGAAGGAAGTAAGGGCAGAAACTCAAAACGGAAGCAGAGGCCATGGTGGAAAGCTGCTTATTGCCTTCTCTTTCTGGCTTATTCAATCAGTTTGTTTTGTTTGCTAATTATACACACAGCACTATCTGCCCAGGGGTGGCACTGCTCACAGAGGCCTGTGCTCTCTCATATCAACCATTAATTTAAAAAATGCCTCACAAACTTGCCTCGCAAGGAAAAAAATTAAATTTTTTATGATCTAAAGGTAAAATTAGCATTGATGTTTAATGGAAAAAGAATAAAGAATGGCTACCAAGATACGTTAGTTGGCAAGGGAGCTTCCTGCCAAGCCTGCCATCTTGAGTTTGATCCCTGAGTTTGATTGTCTTCTGACCTTCATGCACATATGCTGTGACACACATCACCCCCAATAAATGTTCTAAAACATTAGGAAAAAAACAGTTAATGAAAGAGATAGATAAGGTGAAACAAAGACAGAAAATAAAAGCCCTGCTTTCATCTGTATTGCTGTGATTATCAGATTTATTTACTCACATGCAATGACAATGATCATTGCAAGGACAGACTGGGCATTAACAGGGCAATGAATCAATTCCCTGGGCGTCCCTCTCTGAGTTCTCCAGGTCCCCCGCTGGGCCATAATAGGCTTTGTTTGACACTTCACAAAGTCATTTTTGTCAGGTAGTTATCGATGTATTGATGTATTGACTTACCGCCTTTTTATTTTAATTCTTTTCTTTTTCTGAATTTGGAGCTGAGGATTCCATTGTGTGGTACAGCCTGTCCCTCATTAGCTTCCGCAGATTGTACTGGGACACCGGGAGGACTGTAATGGGGGACGGTGGTGTGCTTTCGAGTGACAACACTCAGGCACTTTCAGGTTTTTTCACTGAGCACTGAGGAATATTGTCACCGGGGCTTCTGGAGGATGGATTGTTTTTTTGGCAGGTAGTGTGGTACTGCGGAGGAGGCTCCTTAAGCTTTCTGTTGGGGAGATCTAAAGTGCACCATTGAATGTTGTCATAAAGAAGAAAGTGGTTGCAGACTGATTCCTAATGGGACTGCAAAGACTACAGCTATTTTTTTGATCTCTGAATTCCAAGTGGGTCTTTTATAGTTGTCATATTATTGACTGTTCATTGCAGAGCGGTGATTTGCCTCTGTTCTGAATCTTTTATGTGCCCAATGTTATTCTGATGCTTAGAAGTATATAAGCTGATCAGCCCCCAGTGCCCCCTGTGTATTTAATAATATCAACATTTCTGTCTGATTAGCTTTGGTAGTGCACACACATGTGTGCGTGTGCATGTGCGTGTGCGTGTTTGTGTGTGCGTGTGCGTGTGTGTGTGTTTCATAAAAGAGCAGTTCTTTGCAGGACATAGTGTCTCTAGATTAATCATTTATGTATTAAATTTGGTTGTCTTTTCTCTCTGTTCATTTTGTAACTACTTTTAATATCCATTTGATTACCGACAGGAAAAATTTTAAAGATTGATTTTACTTATTTTTGCTTATTTTCTGTGTGTGAGTGTTTTCTATGCATTCAAGCAAATAGGTGAGTGCAATTGCCTTCTGAGTCCAGAAACACCAGATTTTTCTGGAGCTAGAGTTACAAGCAATTGTAAACTTCTCAACATGGGTCCTTGAAAGCTAATTAGGGTCCTGGGCAAAAGCAGAGCACACTCTTAAAACCTAATTTCTCTCTCTCATCCCAGAAAGTATAATATATGTAGTTAGAAGGTAAAATGAAATAGAAGAAATTTCTCTTTTTGTTTCTAATTGTATGCATGTGCATTTGTGTGTGTGTGTGTGTGTGTGTGTGTGTGTATGTGTGCTGGGAGGGTGCATTGTATGTCTCTTTACGTGTGCATATGAGTGTCTTCAGAGGCCAGAAGAAGGTATCAGGTCCCCTGGAACTGGAGTAACAAGTGGTTAGAGCCTCCTGATGTGGGCATGAGGAACTGACCTTGGGTCTTCTAGAAGACCAATAAGTGTTCTCACATTCTAAGTTGCCTCTTCAGTTCTCAATTTCTTATTTTTGAGAGGAAGATGTTTATCAAATATTGCCCAACAATGAGAGTTGCCATTGTGGTTGGTGACTGGACTACGCTATTCTTTAAAATGAAAGGCCTATATCTAGTTACAAAAGCTGGAAATTTAAGAGGGCATTTAGTACATAACAAATATGTTAAATGTACTACTAAATGTACACAAATTGTGTTTGTGTCTCAATAATGATTATTTCCTAATGTTTTAGGAAGTATGATTAGGGAAAACTTTTATTCCATCTCATGAAATAAAACATTTGTCAATTACTATCCTCTTTTCAATTTCTTTTTTTATTTATTGATATATTTATTTACATTTCAAATGATTTCCCCTTTTTTGGACCCCCACTCCCCGAAAGTCCCATCAGTCCCCTTCCCTCCCCCTGTTTTCCCACCCAACCCTTCCCACTTCCCTGTTCTGATTTTGCTCTATACTGCTTCACTGAGTCTTTTCAGAACAAGGGGCCACTCCTCCGTTCTTCTTGTACCTCATTTGATGTGTGGATTATGTTTTGGGTATTCCAGTTTTCTATCAGCAATAATTGATGTACCAAGAGCCTTGGGTTATGAGTGTTATTAACATGAGACCTGATTTATGCCTCTGAGGTAATAATATTTTAACATGAAAGTTTTAAAATTGAAAATACTGCTTAGAAAGGAACTTTTAAAACTACTTCAAAATTTCCTTGAGACAGATTGTTCATTTGTAGGAAGGGTAGCAGGTATGTGTGTTTCAATTTCTTCTTCGTCTCAGAAATAATATTTATTTTGTTTGACATCTTTTCTGGATGCTTATTATACACAATTAAATGTTTGTTTATGGGTAAAAAATTAATTTGCATCACTTAATAGTTTAGTCATGACACCTGTGAAGAATTTGATTTTGAACAAGTGAATAGAGATGTACAAAGAGAAAGTCTGTATTAAAGGAAGAACACTGCAGCTATGCCAGGGGTACCACAGCCATTTTGCAAACAACTCCCTGGCTGTATCTTCATGTTTCCAGGATTAGCAACAACAGTCTAATCAGGCTGTACTATTGTACCAATAAAGAGAATAATGACCATCCTATGAGAAAATTCAATATAATTTTATAAATAGGAAAACAGTGGCATGCTATCTGGTCTTAATGAACTATTTGGATGTGTTGTGTGTTCATTTGTAATCCTTGTCTATTTGCATTTATATTTTTATGCAAAATTCACTCCACTTAATGCATTCACATGTACTTCCTTGGGATTTTGAGCAAGTTTCATGATGGTCAGGTTCTCAGCAAAGGCTGCCTTATTTCAACAGTGTGTAGGTTTGTGTTTTTCTTATACAGAAAGCAAAGCACAGACTGAATGCCAATTAGCTGCCAACCCAATGGCGCATCACTGCTGGCACAGAGACCCAGGAGGCAGCGTTCTTAGTGCTCAGTTGTCATGTAGAAGTGGGACTTTTCTCCAGTAATGAGACCCAAAACTACAAATAGCACATTCTTGTTCTTGCAAATCCCAGAGTGTAAATATTGCTGCACAAGCTCAGATGATATGAAGATCAAAGGGGTATTTTCTACATAAAATATTTTGGTGTTCATTAAAACCAATGGAATAAAAAAGTAACTGCAATGAAATGTTTGAATATGTTTCCTATTAGAATAAACATAAAAAATGCTAGTTTGTCAACAAGTAAAGCCCAGTAGCAACAGACAAGGCATGTTCTCTCAACCCATTTCCTCATAAAAGAAAAAAAAAACAAACAAGGAATATTATATCAGGAGACATTTTGAATTAATATTAAGTTGACATAGTACAATTTAATAACCAAAAATGTTCTTTAAACATAATTCCTTAAAATAGCAACTGAATGAGGGATTTACTATTACTAAATATTTATTTTTTGCAACATGTATGTTTTATATGGAATCTGATAGTATTACAAAATTAAAGGTTTCTCATACTTGCAAGTACAGAACTGCCTTTATAAGCCTAGAATACTAACATCATAAAATTTATATTTACTATGATAACTATCTGGTGGACACAATATAAAATATGATTTACTTTTGTTTTCACACTTGAGTTTTTATTGGCTATATTTCCCTGCCCCCCCAATTCTGTTTAGACCCTTGTCTTTGCAAAGCTAAATATCTACAATGTGAAACACTTCAAAAATTAGAAACTTTTAAGAATATCTGTGACCACATTGTTTAATTTTTTTAATATGGTATCAGTAGGGAAAAACAGAGAAAGAATTACAGTGAGTAGTTTTGCTTCCTAGTATAAAGTATTAATAAGGCTTGTCTGGAAAATTAAGATCTCAGGGTATGGGTATGCAAATGGCCTTTCTTCCTCAGTGGAACTGGATAATCTTTTTTTTTTTTTTTTTTTTTTACTATTTTGAAGCTTTTATTTTATTTATTTATTTTAATATTTTTATTTTCTATATTCTTTGTTTACATTCCAAATGATTTCCCCTTTCCCAGATCCCCCCTCCCCCTATGTCCCATAAACCTTCTTCTCTCCATCCATTCTCCAATCACCTCCCTCCTTTTTCTCTGTCCTTATATTCTCCTCCAATGCTAGATCAATCCTTTCCAGGATCAGGACCCTCTCCATACTTCTTCATGGGAGTCATTTGTTATGCGATTTGTGCCTTGGGTATTCAGGGCTTCTGGGCTAATTAATATCCACTTATCAGAGATTGCATTCCATGTGTATTCTTTTGTGACTGGGTTACCTCACTTAGGATGATATTTTCCAGATCAAACCATTTGCCTAAAAATTTTGTGAATTCATTGTTTCTAATTGCTAAGTAGTATTCCATTGTGTAAATATACCACATTTTCTGTATCTATTCCTCCTTTGAGGGGCATCTGGGTTCTTTCTAGCTTCTGGTTATTATAAATAAGGCTGCTATGAACACAATGGAGCATGTGTCTTTATTACATGCCGGGGAATCCTTTGGGTATATGCCCAGAAGAGGTATAGCAGGGTCCTCTGGAAGTGTCATGTCCAGGAACTGGATAATCTTAATTTAACAAGAATCTCAGCACAGCGGCAGTTCTCAGCTCCCAGAGAGACTTCCATTTCTCTGCCAGAACGGAATGATCAGTATTAACTAACTAAGCACAATATGGCTCCTCTTGGGGGCAAATGGCCAATGTAACCTGTCTGCAGATTTGTGTGTAGGAGAAGCCGCCATGCACATAAGACGCCATCTAACAACTCCATTCTTCCATACACAGCAATGCTGCTGCTTCAGCCATGACCAAGCGAACTCTAGTTTTGTATTAAAAGTGGGGTCGACAGCACCTTCTGTTTAGGTGTTGCCACTGTACTCTTTGTGATGTACAAATTATAAATAAAAATGTTCGTTCTCTTTCTCCACTTATGTCAAAAAGGCAGTATCCTTGACCTGAGGGTCAGGGCTTTAAGTTTCCCCAGCACAAAGAAAGAACAGATGCCCATGGTCATCATTCCATATCACAATGTACTCCATGAATATGTAAAGTTGCTTTGTGCCTTCAATAGTGAAATTATATATATTAAAGGCACTGTACTGTGCAGTTTTCTATAGGAAAATGTGCTCAGTTTACTTTCAGAGATTTATACTTTATTCATCTTAGAAAGATAAACACAATGTTTTTAATACTTTTCTTGCCAACTTGCCGGACTGGAGTGTTATTGAAGAGACTCAATAATACTCTCCACATGGCTTCCTCACTGATTTAATATAGATATTTTCTTGTCTTCTTAGTGGTAAGGAAAGATGTTAAGCTGTAATTATACTCTAGAGTAACATTACAAGATGGAGGAATTGCTAGATAAATAATGTGAGAGACATTAACTATTCTTTTGATACTAATGATTTCAAATTCTCTGTCTCTCTGTCTCTTTCTCTGTGGTGTGTGTGTGTGTCTGTGTGTGTGTGTTTCTGTGTGTGTGTGTTTGTGTGTGTGTGTGTTTGTGTGTGTAGTATGTATGTGGCATGTGGCATGTGTATATATGTGTGTGTGTGTATGGTGTGTTGGTGTGTATATATATCTATGTGTATATGTTTGTGGTGTGTATGCATGTGTTGTGTGAGTGTTTTTTGGAGACGGGGTCTCACTATGTAACCCAGGCTGGCTTAAAGCCCTCAGTCTTATGACTGACAGGTGTCTCAGTGCTTAAAGTTCTCATACTTCCCACTCCCCTGCACAAAGTCAGATGGTCACATGCCCCTGAGATTCCAGGGCGTCATATGCCACTGGCTTCCCAGGGTGCTTGCACTCTCTTACCCATACCCACCTCCCCACACCAACCCCATCATAATGAAAAGTGAAAATAAATCTGAAACAAAACCAAACTAAATCCTCTCTCCCTCCTCCTCTCTTATCTCAGCCACTTGAAACACAAGTTGGATAACCTGCTTGGACCACCAACTCCATCTTCGGAGTTGCTATATTTTAAGTCATGCTGTTCTAGGGTTTAAAATTATCATTAGTTAAATAATTTATTATATATCAAATTTACTACAGCTAGAAGTAAAATAAAGTCTATAGTGTGATTACTCAAGTAGCTGAGACTTTAGGTTGGAAAGAAACAATTTTTTATTTATTTACTTTTTTTCCAAGGTGTCTTGCTGAAATCCAATATTTAGAAGTTTGGCTATTTACATTGGTGGATTGGAAACACCTAATTTGCTATGACTCTTGTGAGTCAGAATCCCCAGTGATGATGAGTTCTGAACAAAGCAGGTTAACTTGCTTTATTACATAATATTTCATTATGTGCATCAATGTTTATTCATGTGTGGGTACCGGCATCTGCCAAGGCCAGTGGATTCTGGAACTCGAGTTATAGGCAGTTGTGAGCCACTCAATGTGTGTTCTAGAAACCACACTCAAATCTTCTACAGAAGGAGTATGTGCTCTAACCACTGAGCATCTAAAACATCTCCACTTGCATTGATTTCACACTTGTCATGCACTTTTCTAATATCCTATGTACCTGTCCCTCCTGAGACCTCAGGCCCTGGGTGGGAGTGAGTCAGAGACAGGGGACCCTCCCATGGGACCACTTGGGCTGCCAGGGCAAACAGCAAACCTGAATGGCTACCAAACTGGCACCATGAGGCCCAGAGAGGGTGCTAGTCTGAGATGACCACCAGATTGGTGCTGCCCACACCTTGGGAAGTAGACCATGCCTAAGTGATTCCTGCCTGGCACCATAATGCAGGTGCTGGGTATAGCACTCCTGAGACAACCCAGGCATTCAGAGACTCCATGCACTGCCAAGGAAAGCAATTAAGTGGTGGAGAAATGGAAAAGAAAGAGAAATAGGAGGATGCGGGCACATTAAGAGACTCAAAGCTAGCAAGGAACAGCCTGATGTGAGTAGCTGGAGATGCCACCTGAGAACATGGTGGGTTCCTGGCCTGTGCCAGGGCTCTGCAGTAGCAGGGATCTGTTACCACCAAAGGACAAAGAGAGGCCCTTTGTCTGGGCTGCTGCCCAGGGTCATGTTGAGTTTGAAGATTGTGCAGAACTGGCCCCATCCTTTACCTGGGCATCATGGAAGATCTGCCCCTGGAGAGATGAGAGCAAGAGAGCTAGCCCCACCCCTAGCCAGCTGCAAAACTCAGGAGAGCATCCCCTGCACATTGTGGAAGGCATGGGAGAGCTGGTCTCACCACTCATTTCTTGCTTGGTGGAGTGCCTGAGGGAGAGATATACCCCTCCCACCTCACCATATTTGGCAGGTAGGAAACATGGCCTTGGGATCATGAGAGAAGGAGAATTGTCCCTGCCTCTCACCAGCTGTAGCACTCAGGATATCAGGTCCTGGGCAACCCAGTAGAGATGACCCTGGTGTCAGGGAATGGGTGATCAGACCCTGAGGGAGTAAGCTTGGGAAAGCTAGCCCTGCCTCTTGTCTACCATTCAGTGACTAAGACAAGGAAGAGGTGCTCTCTTCCCTCATCCCTTGTTGCCACTGTCAGGTTGAAGAGTTATGAAAGTGGGAAAGCTGGTCATACCCCTCACTAGTAACACTCAGGAGATCTAGCCCTGTACCTTGACAGGGAATCAGAGAATAGCTGCCCCTGGTTATGGGGGTTTTCCAATGAGCCATCCTGAGGGTGTGAAAGTAGGAGACCTTACAGGCTAACCAGCTTAGAGACCTCTCAGGCCCAGATCCAGGGCTGTGAAATGGCTCACCTCAACATGTACCCTGCTAGAGAGAGAACACGAAGAAGCCAATCCTACAGATTTAAAACTACAGGATCTCCATGGCACAGGGTAACAACGGATATCTGAGAGGAGTCTCAGTGAGGTTCCAGGACTGACAGAGTAGCAGAAGCCAGAGGCCTTGTACCAGACCAGTGAGGCATTGCGATGAACAACTGCAGACAAAGAAGTGTGGAGACAAGTGTACACTGTGGAACACACTATGACACATTACAGTGTCTATAATCAGATTTATTTTCCTCTGTTGTGGGGGAAGGGTGCAAAGGTGGAGTGTGGGTGAAGGAGAGGGCGAGATGAATGGAGTGGATGATGTGAAATTCACAAAGAGCTAATAAGCAGTTGAGATTAATTTAAAACTTTACAAAGATATAAGGAAATCATGCAGTAGACAATGAATTGAGAGCTAACCAGACATCCAAATGGGCTTCTATGTTTTCCAGATTGCTTTGCAATTAATTAGGTTATAGCCAGAACACTGAAGGGCATGTCATCTTAAGAACAAGTAACTGATGGTAACATTCTCTCTCTCTCTCTCTCTCTCTCTCTCTCTCTCTCTCTCTCTCTCTCTCTCTCTCTCTCTCTCTCTCTCTCTCTCTCTTCTCTTCTCTTTTTTTCTGGTAAGTTGATCTTGAAATTTCCATGTTTCAGAAAAAGTTGACATGAATTACAGCAAGGAATTCTAAGCTGATTAGATTTAAATAAGCTCTCCTGAGCTTTATTGGATCATGAGACACTGGATCATAACACGGGAGTCATCAGGGTTCCCTTGATATAATCCCTGGAGTTAACTGCTTTCACCAAACAGGAAATGTTGGCAATCTGCTAGAACTTTTAGAACATAGTCATGTGTAAAAGTAACAAGATTTAGGGATGTCAGTCCCTAAATAATAGAATTAAACACAAAAGGTAATCAAGACAGAAATGTATGTGTGTAGTTTAAATTATTGCAAAATCAGCACTATACAATGGCAAATTTGGCTCTTACTTGAGCCCTGTAAGAGTGCCACAGGTAGCACGAGAGGTTGAAACAGTGTCCAAAAGAAAGCCACGTTGTTCTGGAAGATGTTGTTTTTCTTTTTTTCTTTTTTCTTTTTCTTTTTTTCTATTCTTTCTTTTTCTTTCTTTTTTCTATTCTTTCTTTCTTTCCTTCCTTCCTTCTTTCTTTCTTTCCTTCCTTCCTTCCTTCCTGCCTTCTTTCTTTCTTTCTTTCTTTCTTTCTTTCTTTCTTTCTTTCTTTCTTTCTTTCTTTCTTTCTTTCTTTCTTTCTTTCTTTGACATCCTCTGCTATATAATCGGCTAATGAATAGTTCTCTTCAAGGCCTCTGGGAAGCCCACAATGCTTCTTGCATAATTTGGATGTGAAATTATTTCTGCATGCTCATATGTTTGAGAAATTAGTCCATAGTTGGCCTGCTGTTTTGGGAGATGTAGGAGTCTTTTAGTCATGGAGCTGGGAGGCAAACATATAGCTTTAGGGCAAGGCTTATGAGATATGGCATATGAGATCTTTACTGATCAGTCAAGATGGAAGCAGGTGGCTTCTCATAACACAACCTGAAGCTTCTCCCCCCATTGTTCCTCTCCTAGCTGATGGATGACGAGCCTTGAATTGTGGGGCACAGGAAATGTCTCCTTCCTTCCGTTGCTTTTATATGTCATCACAGTGATGACACAAATGGCCAAGACATTCCAATGACAACCAACTTGTTTGTTCTTCATTGTACATATCCAGGAATGGTCTCTCTCTTGACCCCATAGGTCATCAATTGGTCCAATTGTGTTAGTCTAGCTAGGCAGCTGGATCAGGAGATACCCTGTCTCTGGCTTTGAAGCTAGTATACAGTCAGGTTATCAACCTTACTTGGCATTTATGATGGTGCAGGGGATCCAGATTCAGGTCTTCATACTGTGTGTCAAGTGCTTCGACTCACCCAGCCTTCTCCATAGAGCATCTCCTGCTCTTTGTTGTGAACAATTAAATTAGTGTTCGCTTCATCATGCTGCCTTGAACCTGAAAACTGGCTTAGCTTTTAGCCATTTTTTCTTCTGTTCTCACAGCTCCTGATTCAGGGTTTTCTTGCCATATACTTTCTCTTTCAATATTTCTGTCCCTGCATCCATACTGGTACTTTTTGAAGCCTATGACACTACATTTTTTTCACTTACCTCATGCCTTGCTGCCTCAAAGGTGAATTTGGATGCTGTCTTCTAGAACTGGACTTGTCTCTCTGTGGAAGGTGAAGCAGTGCACACTTGCGATTTGTTCACGGATTGAACTCCCTGAATGCTACAGTGATAACACAAAATCTACTCAGGAAAATTTGCATTGACAACTCTAAATAAATCTTAGGAATGTGGGCACTGTTCTTAGACAGTTGTCTTAGACAGGGTTTCCATTCTATGAAGAGACACCATGACCACAGAGACACCATGACTACAGAAACTCTTATAAAAGAAAACATTTAATTGAGATTGGCTTGCAGTTTAAGAAGTTTAGTCTATTATCATCATGGCAAGGAGCATATCAGCATTCTGGCAGACATGCTGCAGATGAGGGACTGAGAGTTCTAGATCTTGATCCGAGGACAGCAGAAGGAGACTGTGTGCCACAGAGACTTACCTCAAAGTCTGCCTCCACAGTGACATACTTCCTCCAATAAGGCGACACCTACTCCTACAAGGCCGCATCCCTTAATAGTGCCACTCCCTATGCGTGGCACTATTCCCAAGAATTCAAATCTGTGAATCTTTGGGGGCTGTTCTTCCTACTCAAACCACTATACCATTTTATTGATTTTTACCAAGGGACACTTTAAAATGTGTAGGATGTATCAATCGGCAGCAAGTTGACACTGATTCAATTATTTAAGAATTCTTTATCGGGGACTTTCTAAGATCTTAAACTCTAGAAGTATCTCTGGATCAAAGAAACAGATTAGCAGTCTCCCTGCCCTCTTAAATTTTAGATACTAATGGAAGTGTATGGACAAAAACGTGGAGGAAATACACATTAAGTAATTATCAATGAGTGATATGAAAAAAAAAACCTGCCAAGCTATCTGACTGAAGTACTCGGCTTATGATCGATGAGTTGCTAATATCACACTTCAGGAAGATTGACTTGTTCAGGAAAGTTACTTGCAATTATTCTCAAATGTTATTTGCAGTTGACAGCTGCTGAGAAAGGGGAAATCAGTTTTCTTCTGTGGAGTGGCACTGAGTTTATTAACCATACCCCAGGGAAAGCCTTAGTGCTAAAACAAAACAGAGTTCAGATTTTTTTCACCTGTTGGTTTAGGGGTGTGTGTGTGTGTGTGTGTGTTTTAGAGAGAAAAGAGGAAATAAATACAGTGGAGATGAATATGGGAGGAATTGGAGGAGGAAAAAGAATATGCCCTAAATATATTTCATAAAATAAAATTTAAATATGAATTATAAAAGAATAAATTTGTCTTCATTCTAGCTCACACACATCTGTATTTCATAAAAAAATTTCCACTGTGTACCAAATCTGTGATGAAACTATTGGCTCAAAATTAAGAAGTGCAGCAGGACAGGAAGAAGAGAAGAGAGGCAGCATTCTCTTGAGAAATAGAATGTCTGCCCACGAGATAGCAGGATGTAAAGTTCAAGCAACTTTTCGGAGAAGAAGGACAGAGCAGAGCAGTTCAACCATAGCATAGCAGCCCAACAGCTCGTCCTAGGCAGAGAGAAGACACAGATGGACCAGGGATTACTACCATATGCAGTCTAAAGCCACTGCCAGACCAGAGGAGGGGTCCTCAGAGTTGGTGTGCAGAACTGAAAGCCCACACTCGTCTCAGCCAGCCCTCTGCAGTGTGCAAGTCCCACTGCACATCCCACTGGTACCCCTTTACTTTTTAAAGATGGCATTTAAAACCGCTCTGGCAGATGGAGGGAAAGTACGTACTAAAAGTTGACATTTCATTTCACTGTGTATGTTTGTTAAGATAATTTTATTATCATCCACAGGGAAACTCATACTAAATGGAAATGAACTCATGGTGGAAATGAACTCATATAAAAGTGTATCTGTTGCTTCCAAAGATCAAATAGATATTAAATAATGGGCAACCACCACAAGAAATTCATTAGATTTTGAGATTCCAGGATGACATAAAAAATAAAAGCTGAGTGAAAAGTTGTGGAAGGCAATGTGTGTGTTGGGTCACGTATGTTAGCACTCTTGGTATCGGACATTATTATGAAGACAGAGGAAGGCAAGAAAAATGAGTGATGAAAGAGGACTTCAACATTTTAGTTTTCGTATTTTCTCACAATTGAGGTGAAAAGGTTTCAGAACCTCAATACATTTTATTGAGGGAGAAAAGGAAGTAATGAAGGTGTGGAGGATGAGAGGAAGGAGAGGAAGAAAGGGGAGGAAAAGTTGGAGGGAAGGAAGGGAGGGAGGGAGAGGAGGAAGGATTTTCATTTGTTGTTCACACTTTGTGAGAATCCTTGTATCTACTGTCAGTACCTACCACCTTTTTTATTTAATTTTAAGAAGTTGTTTGTAGCAAGATAATTCCTAACTGAAGCGTATTCCTTTTAAATCAGAAATCTCCTTGGACATATATCCTGCAAGGTTAAATATTACGTATTTTAAAGCTCTTAATTCTGTTACTTGACTCTTAAAATCACAGTAGTCTTCACGGATTTCATATAATTTCATATAGTTGTAAAATCTTTCGGATAATTGGTTTTTCTTCCATCAAAGGATATCTTTCTCCTTGCTCTGTTTCTGTTTTCTCATCAGCATAGCGTGTCTTCTACTTCTGTTTTCCTTCAGTAGGCCACTTCAGGAGATCCTCCTTGGCCCCGCCCATGTATATGAGCCTTCCACAGAGGTCATCACAGCCAAGTAGGCGAGGTCTGCACATGCCGATGGTTCTTCGGAACACCTGGGCTGAGGAATGACTGGGATGGTCCGATGCTTACTCCTCTCTGGTAGGCCACTCAGTACGGATGGGACTAGGGAATTAACGGTCTGACACACCGGCATCCGCACATATTAGGATATTCTCAAGTGTGGACCGTATAGCACTTAAAAGAGCCTCAATGCATATGGATAAAGTCTTACTTACCCACTTTGAACCCTTTGTACCGCAACCCCATCTCCTTTCCCAGTATCCCATTCTATTTTGTGGAGAACAGTCTCAAATAAAATATGTATGGCCACCTCACCTCTTGGCAAAGACAAAACATCACCGATATTGTAAAAGAAAGGAAACTATCCATTAAACAAATACTGAGTACCAGGCACTGTCTAGGGGGGACAAAGGAGGAAGGAACGTCTTGCCCCCCCCCTTTTTTCTTGATTGTGAGGGGAGCAGTGGGAGGTACCATGTAGATCAGGAACTGTTAGATCTGGTGGTGGAATCCACCAGAATCTGCCACCAGAAAATTTCTAACATAGATGAGTTAACGAGTTTAGGATAGAGCCCGTGCCCAGCGGTTGTGTTATCGGTTGATTCTAACCTAAGATTGTCTGGTGTTTTCCATTTCGAGGTGGCTCGGCTGAGCTCCAGGGGAAAGGTAACCAAAGCAGAGAATGAGTTGGTGAGATGGGCCCTCAGCTAGCCTTGGAAACTTAGCAGCAGCTAGCCATAAGGCCCATGAGAACAGACTCAGAACTCTAGAGAGGCAGAGCCAGAGTTGGTGGGAGAGTCATCGACAGGGGAAACGTGGTCTTGGTCTCAGGCTGTGTACCCGGGATGGGAACAGACCGAGACCGCCGGCCTGGGCCAAGCCAGCAACAGTGTGGATGTGGATGGCTTTATAATAATTTCATGCTACATAAGTATGTTAATTACTCACTCTTAGAAAATTCTTTCTTTAAATATCTCATTAGAATAAAGTTGTTCCTTATACGTGGGACAAATAGAATATTGTTATTTTAATTAATAAATTATTAATTTTCACATATGTAGCAATCAGAAGCGGAAAGGAACTGAAGTCTCTGTGAAGTAAAGCCCCAGCTCACAGCCTGAGAGACAAGTTTCAAAACACAGTTCATTTTAAAGAACAGAGTAGTTCTTTAAAGGGCCATGGGAATCCACATATAAAGAAATTTGGGGGTGAAATATTGGCAATACTGTCTTTCATTTTATAAAATATAGACCTTTTTATATTTCTATTTTATTCAAAAATGAACATAAGATAGAAAACTGCCAATTTTTCATTGATGAA
Source organism: Apodemus sylvaticus (assembly GCF_947179515.1). NCBI lineage: Eukaryota > Metazoa > Chordata > Mammalia > Rodentia > Muridae > Apodemus > Apodemus sylvaticus. Next base: position 45,301,175 of record NC_067475.1, on the reverse strand, counting down.
ACAGCATTTCTTTTGCTTTGGTTTATTTTTTGCTTTTTTGTTTGTTTGTTTGTTTGCTTGCTTGTTTGTTTCAATTCATCCTCTGGAGTGTGGGCGTCGTGGCAGCTTTATACAGAACTCTTATCACAAGTTCAATAAGTGTTTATTGAATGAGTAAACTGCCCCATAGTATAACATCTTTAAAAAAATGATAAGCAGCAAGTTAATAATTTCAATATACAAAACATATATACAGATCAATATAAATTTCCAAAAAGAAGATTTTTAAAAAATAGGTTTTATATATATATATATATATATATATATATATATATATACACAAGTGATTTATAAGTGACTTATAACTAGGTAATTTTTGTAAGAAATACTATCTGGAGCAGGGAGGGTTACCAAAATGTAGCTGTGACAATATCTGACATTCTATCATTTGATCTTGAGAATCCTGAGCCAATGATTTCAGCTGAAGTGATGGCACGTGACATCTGAATTCATATTCAAATCGCCACCCATTGTCACCCACTTTTGAGGAATTTGTTTCTGAGCACAGCCAGAATGCTATGAGGAAGTCCAAACAGCATGTGCCAAGACCCCTCTGAAGAAACTCTGAGGTCACAAGCCCACATCTCTGGACTCCAAGCTTCATTCAGCCTTATTGAGCAAAACATCACAAAACAATGGTTCCATGTGGAACAACCTGAAGAAAAATGAGTTACCTCTTTCCACATTTCATAATTATGAACAAAATAAATGTTCATTTTTTAGACTGCATGATATATATAATTTGATAGGAAGCAACAAACAGTGGTTCTATCACTTGATACCTATAAATGGTGCTGTCTGAATCCAAACCTAAGCATGTGGTATTGGTTTGAAGGCACAGAAGTCTCTGCAGCTGGATAGAGCTTGAATCTGTTGGAATAATCTAGAAACAACTTTATGAGGTCTTTAATAGCATCTCTACAGCCCACAGCTTAGCAATGGAGACTTAAGGAAAAGCAATAATGATATTACAGAATTATAGCCATGTGTTTGCTGTTAGGAAGCGATTGAAAGCTTGGCGATACTGAAAACTAAAATGTGAAAAATAAAAAATGGGCTTCCTGGATGTAATATTTCAACTGAGAATTCCAAGCATAACATTAAAATTGCTTCCTGACTTCTTCTGTGTCAGAAATCAAGACTTAGGAGACTTGAACACAAAACCATTTCTCATTCCCAGTTTCTGCAGATGGCAAGTGATTTTTGTATTAAAGTGTAATGCCAAGGTTCAAATCCTGGTAAACTTTGTTGCTTGGATTTCAGAAAGTTTTAGTACAGTACTTCAGAAATAAATATGCTCAAATAAAGACGCTTCAAAATCTTAAGAGAATATGTTATGGATTCTTATTTCCAAACACAGGGCTTATAGAGCTTTAGAAGCCTTTGTCTTTTGTTGGCCTGTTATGGGGCTGAAGAGAGAATATGGACAATCTTAGTGGTACTCATACTTGTGCATTAGAATGAACTTCATTAAGACTCACAGGAAAATGTATCACATCTTTTACGAAAATCATTATGGTACAATTAGCTCTCAGAAATCAAAAGAGACAGAGATTATACAAAGCACAAGAAACCACTCCATACATGAAGACTTACATATATGAAGACTTACATACAGGAAGCAGTCTGGGGAATTTTCCTAACTGAGGCCTCAGACCTGCTCTTCTACAAAAGGAAGAGGTCAGAGGACAGACCCCCAAAGATACTGTGGACTACAACCAGAGGCCGACAAGGAATTGGCAAACTCTGCCTCCCTAGATTTCAGAATTGTGAAGAACCAGCAAGTTTGCATCTATCATGTCCCTTAAGTTTTTAGCAGTTTTTTTAATCCTGTTCTAGGATTGTATATTGAAGAGAGGACCTGGAAGAAACAGGTAATTTGTCTCTGTTGGTTCTCAGGTCTTTAAACCAAGGACTGTAGGAAAAAGGCACACCTGTGGAACGAACCCAGAAAAGCCTCCTCCTGATCTAAATGGTGCCATACTTGATTCAAGGCAGATGTTGCAATGGATGAGACCTGGAAGGATTACAGTGGGGATGGATGGGTTGATTTTCAGTGCAATGTGAATTGTGGTGAAAAGAGGGTGGGATGTGCTAGGTTATATTTACAAAGATCTGTGTATCTGGTCTCACAATCTTATACTCTTGTCAGTGGGTGGTAATATCTATGTTCAGTACTGGGGAAGTGATAAGAGGTACCTTCCAATTCAGGGTGATGAAAACCTTTCAGAAAGAGTGTTAAGAAGAGTGGAAGTGTCTTCACAAGCATGGCAATATGGAATTCAGAGACTATGTCTGGTAGCAATTCTTCAACACTTCAGTGAAATATGACACTTGTATCACTACCCACTAGAAAGGTGAGACCAGTTGGAAAACACCTCCATAAGCCCTTATTTTGGATCAGTAAAACTAATCCTCAAAGTTTTCTGCTCTCTGTTCTCTGACTGTGTATGCCAAGGAACATGGCAACTCCCAATCTAATAACCCAAGTCTCTGTTAATGTAAGAATTAATTTGGGCAGAAGGCTAAACCAATAGGAATGAAAGTCCTTCACTATCAGTTGGTTTAAAAAAAAAAAGCAATTGTAACAATTAGCTTTGCTTGTAGTCTTAGTCTATGAATTGATTGCCATGTAGTTACTGGACCACCAAAGGCAAGAAACCTACTCAATAAAAAATAAGAGTACTGAGGAGTCCCAGTGCAGATTTCCTGTTCTCCCTTTCTGTCTATTCATTTTAATATCATTTAACATAAAATTTTATTAAATAGGTTTAGAAAATGTATTTATAACATGAGCTGGATTAACATGATAGGAAAAGGTAATATTGCCCCAAAACAAAGCATTTGCACCATTAGAAATCACAAGTCTCCAGCTCCATCCATTTGCCTAAGAATTTCATGAATTCATTGTTTCTAATGGCTGAATAGTACTCCATTGTGTATATATACCACATTTTTTTGCATCCACTCTTCTGTTGAGGGATACCTGGGTTCTTTCCAGCTTCTGGCAATTATAAATAGCGCTGCTTGGAAAGAACCCAGGTATCCCTCAACAGAAGAGTGGATGCAAAAAATGTGGTATATCTACACAATGGAGTACTATTCAGCCATTAGAAACAACGAATTCATGAAATTCTTAGGCAAATGGATGGAGCTAGAGAATATCATACTCAGTGAGGTAACCCAGACTCAAAAGGTGAATCATGGTATGCACTCACTAATAAGTGGATATTAACCTAGAAAACTGGAATACCCAAAACATAATCCACACATCAAATGAGATACAAGAAGAAAGGAGGAGTGGCCCCTGGTTCTGGAAAGACTCAGTGAAACAGTATTCAGCAAAACCAGAACGGGGAAGTGGGAAGGGGTGGGAGGGAGGACAGGGGAAGAGAAGGGGGCTTACGGGACTTTTGGGGAGTGGGGGGGCTAGAAAAGGGGAAATCATTTGAAATGTAAATAAATTATATCGAATAAAAAAAACAAAAAAAAAACAAAAAAAACAAACAAAAAACAAAAATAAATAAATAAATAAATAGGGCTGCTATGTACATAGTGGAACATGTATCCTTATTACATGCTGGGGAATCTTCTGGGTATGATACTAAGTAAGGCAACCCAGACTCAAAAGATGAATCATGGTATGCACTCACTAATAAGTGGATATTAACCTAGAAAACTGGAATACCCAAAACATAATCCACACAACAAATGAGGTACAAGAAGAACAGAGGAGTGGCCCCTTGTTCTGGAAAGACTCAGTGAAGCAGTATAGGGCAAAACCAGAACAGGGAAGTGGGAAGGGGTGGGTGGGAGAACAGGGGGGAGGGGAGAGGGCTGATGGGACTTTCGGGGAGTGGGGGGTCTAGAAAAGGGGAAATCATTTGTAATGTAAATAAAAAATATATCGAATAAAAAAAAGAAGAAATCACAAGTCAATGTTTTAAATATCTTCTCCAAATGATTTTGCAATAAAATAAGTATTAAATTATGATTACTTATTTATTATCAGAATGTACTTTTAACTAAATGCCTGTCACAAATTTATAATTCAAATCTCGTTTTACTTGGACAATATCCCCAGCCTTAAGGTAAGTTACAATTACCTTGGAGTATTTGTTGGGGAGGAAGGTGAGGAATATAGTCATAAATTCCATGAGAAAACTCAAGCTTTCTAGGATAATGTTTCACAAATGGGGATTACATAGCTCAGAAAGCAAGATGGTTGATTAGAAATGAACAGCATAAAAGAAGAGCTCCACAAAAGGAAGAGATGAAAATGAGGGAAATGTGTCGTTCTTTTGGCTAGAATGTTGGATGGCAACGTGGAGGCATGTGACAGGCGCATAAGATCAGGGAGCATGGCGAGGGGACAGAGGACGGCCTTGGGCACAGCACAATGGCGTTTCACATCTTGTGCGTCATAGGGCTTCATCAATGCCTGCTCCTGTTTCGTTGAATCCCAGAGACTCCCCTCCTACTGCACAGTCTTCTCGACCAAATTCTGCAGCACAGGGGCTTTTGTCATCCTTCCAGGAGGAGTTATTATGTATATATATGTATGTATATAATATATATATATATATTACAACTTAATCACATGTTCCAGTCTTTCAAGTTAAAAATTATGCAGAAAATCTAGACAATTATCCATCCTTCTTTCTGTCCTCCTTTCTGCATCTTTCCTCCCTTCTTTGCTCCCCTCCCTCCCTCTCTTCCTTTCCTCTCTGCCTCCCTCACCTCCTCCCTTCCTCCCTCTTCATCTCTGTCTTTAGGTCTTTCTCTGTCCTCTCTCTCTGGCTCTGTCTGCCCCCTTCTCTCTCTCACTCAGTGCTCTAAATCTTCTAGGACTCTGTGCATGATACATGGTTACTGTACCACTGAACTATATTCCCATCTCACTATTTATATTTTCCGATTCACTCAGTGTGTTGCAAGCTCTACAATATTTTTTCAAAAATCTTAAGATGGAAATCACTCCGTCCCTTTGTATAGGGTCCTCACTTTGTCCTTTCATCAGAGAATCGTTAATATTTAATTGCTACTTATTAACCCCCAGCATCTCTGTGGATGGAAAAGTCTGGAAATTGACTCCATGTATCTACTGGTATCCCAATAGCCTGAAACATAGTTGATACTCATTAATATTTTAAACAGTAGAGAACATGTTTTATTGCATTCTGCGTCATATACTCTGTATTTGCCCACACACAAGCAGACGTCACCCAGAGTTACACCAGCAGTGACAAAAATCTTAGGAAAAAGGACAAGGTACATGAAAACTAGGCCTTCAGAACTCTCTCAGAATTATTCTCATGTTTAAGAAACTTTTATTTCCAGCCTCTGCTATTTACCTGACTACCTTCCAGCAAAGTAAATTTCCAAATGAATGGATTTCAGGTAAAATCTTAAGGTGAAAAGTCAATTTATCTCATAAATAATAGTTGATCATCTTCTATGTGTGAAGCACAGAAAACAATGACTCTCAGCTTGTGCGTTGTGACCTTTTTGCAGGGTTTGAATGATCCTTAGGAGGCACCTAAGGCCATCGACGACCACAGATATTTACATTATGATTCTTAGCAAATTTATGTTATGAAATTAGCAAAATTATAGTTATGAAGTAGCAACCATGTTTTTATGGTTGTGGGTGACTACAACTGTCTTAAGGGGGTCACAGTATTAGGAAGGTTGAGAGCCATGGCTTTAGAGTTAAAGCGGTGCTGGTGCCGTTACTTTCTCACTAAGCAATGCTGGCTTCTCAGGTTTCACTTTTAGCTTTCATTGTGGACTCCAGGCAGCTGCCTGTCAACCGCCCAATCTCAGGGAGTTGCCACCTGCTGACAAAATACCTTGATCTTCCAGAAGAGACAGGAGATTTTTGCTTTTGTTTCACTTTCCTTTTTGTTTTTGTTTTCAATTTTTACACAAAATTTCATTACAGATGGAAAGATGCCAAAATTTTCAGGAAGAAGCCAGCATCAAAGGACACTGAACCTTCATTGCACAGCCATGGTTCTAGAGTCATTTTACACAGATGGTCAGGCACCTTCCCGCTGCCTGCTGACCATGTGCTGGACATGCATAATGAGCCATAGTTTTCATTATTAGCATGACAGTACCTTCGTGTTTGATGAAGTGTGGACTGGAGAGATGGCTTAGCAGTTAAGAGCTGCTGACTGCTCTTCTGAAGGTCCTGAGTTCAAATCCCAGCAACCACATGTATGGCTCACAACCATCTGTAATCAGATCTGACTCTCTCTTATGGAGTGTCTGAAGACAGTTGCAGTGTACTTACATATAATAAGCAAATAAATAAATAAATATTTTTTAAAAATCGGTGCATTTGTCAATGGATGAATGTTTCTATCAATAGTGAAAAATACTAAAGCATCATATACAGAGAACGTTGATTTATGTATCATATCTCCTATTTGATATATTTGGAGCTGGATTCCCATAAAACAGAATGTGGTGATACTAAGGATGGGCAAAATCAAAGGAACCATGCTGGAGCTAGGAAGGGAGAAAAGGATTACATTAAAGGTTCATGCCTTTCTGAAGATCCACCACATCCCGAAAACAAAACTAATACTAGTCAATGTACTTTTCCTGAATAGGCTCATTTTAAAGCTCAGTGCCGTGGTGGCGGAGGCCGATATTTAGAAGCCTGAGGTCCTCTGAAGCTGCATATCCACTTTGAGGGTAGACTGTATTATGCGAAATCCTGTATCAAAACCAAAAGCAATAAAAAGCAAACTGACATTAATTATATTTATATTTTATTCCCAAGTGAATGATGAGGAAATTAATGCTAAAAGTTTTTTGTCACGGTAATAAATATATATCTTCAGGATTAGTGTGCTCTTGTGGTGTGCTGTGTGTGTATGTGTGTGTGTGTGTGTGTGTGTGTACTTTTGTGTGCCATCATAGTAAGACTTCATACCACAGTAATAAAGAGCATGTATTGACAATGGACAGTGTAGAGTTAAGTGACCGAGGTGGCTCAGAATAAAAGAGCAAGCATGAGTTCAGGGGAAATATTAAATATTAAATGGACTTGTCCCACGGGGGAAATTTTTCTTAATAAGGGACTTCCAAACTTTTGAAATTAAGAGACAGGAAAGCAGGTAAGCTTTGGTGAGGTGTTTTGAGATTAGTTGCAACAGTCCTAGTAGCCCATGACTGACACCACTCACTCTCAATCATTCAATTGAGATCTTCCTAATGACTGTGTGGTGACAGAGACCAATGCGATGAAGGGTGCCCGCGGGATGGAGCATGGCTGAGAGGATACAGGGTGTGAGTATGGTCACAATAGACTGCATATGTGTATAAAGTGGACAAAAACGCAAAAATCAAAATATATTCGAAAAATAGAACTCTACTCACCAAGAGATTATGAAGATGGAGTGTGATGACGTTAAGGACATTTACCAAGGTCACAGCATTTTAAATGTCAGAATCAGGACTATAAGATGGGACTGTATAGCTCTAGCCCTGTGCTTCAGGCATTTGACCGACTTACTTCTCCAAAGAAAAGCAAGGTCCAAGAATCAAAACCAGAGTTCTAATTCCTGGAAGGCATGCAGTTGGGGCTGATAAAAGATAAAAGACAGAGTATGCAACTAAAAGAATTTCAGATTATTTATATATATATATATATATATATATATATATATATATATATATATACACAAATACACACACACACTCACACACACACACACTCACACACACACACACACACACACACACACACACACACATATATATATATAAAATCTGATATGTAAATAATTTGAACGTTTTTATGTTGCATACACATAAGCACTATGCACACACATACACATATGGGACAGTTTTAAATGCTAGACTAGGCCAGAAGCTAACTTTTTTAAACTCTGGGTTCATTCTCGTGTCATTATTCAAGAGAGAGGCAAAGCAACATGGTTTAAGAATCAAAGGGCGGGGAAAGCTCGCTTGATAAAGTGCTGTCATTGCAAGCATCCGGGAACTCAGTTCAAATTTCCAGCACCCATGTATGAAGTCAAGCGTTGTGTATTATTTTGTCTCTATTTTCATAAAGCTTTAGAACAATTACTGATGCTATTTTAATGCCAAAGATGTGGAAAACAAAACTTTTGTAGGAATCTGTTATTTTTGTTCCATTGTGATACGTAGGTTCTAACCATTTCCTTTTAAGCAATGTATTGCTTAAAGCAAAGCATTGTATTGTAGCTGGCCCTACCTGTCACAACACAGAAGCTTAATCCTATCTTCCAGAATTCTAATTCCTCAGTATCCTGGTACTTCAATCTGTTTGCTTTTCCAGACCAGCCTCAGGTGAAGTAAAGCATTGGATGGAGGAGCTTCTAGCGCCTCCTAGTGGCCAGAGTTGCCTTAACATTTACTGAGGGCTGGAGTCTTCTGCATCTCTTGCAAACCAGGAACCATTCCCTTGTGGGTTTGCCAGAGGCCTGGCAGGCATTAAACACCTGCATTCAAACCCACCCCAAAGTTCAGAGGCCTCATTAAAGGCCTGACATCTGGAATACACTGGAGTACTTTAGCAACCAGGAGGAGCTTCATGTAGATTAAAATGATAAAATTACCCCCAAATTAATTGGGCAGATGTGGAGCAGAGACACCAGGAGTCTTGTTTTTCAGTATTTTCCTTGCATCCCACTACAATAAATATCAATGCTTGTTGTCCCAGATAATTATATGGTTTTTTGGCACCAAGGAAACTCCATTTTCCTCTCATTTCTGACACACAGCATTTAGATGTGGTTCCTCTAATGACCTGCTTCCTCCTGAGAACAGAGTGCTCTGTTCCTCCCACTAGTAATTCAACATAGAAAGCTCTTCCATCCTCCAAGCCTTATTCTTTTAGGGTTAATTTTTGAAGCATATCTTAATTACAGGAATTTACAGTCTTAAGGGGAAAAAAGCTGGCTATTTTCAGGCCTGTTTACAAGACCTCAATCTGAAACATTACTCCGAAGCAGCTTGAGCTGATTGCATCTTTCTCCGGAACAGAACATCTCACAGCAGAACATCCATTTGCTGCTGGTTCATCTGCCCTGTGATTAAGGTTGCGTGGAGTCCTGTCCCTGTCTTATTGCAGGCTGAGAAGAGATAAGATGGTCTGGATAAGATGCTACAGTGTGTGCTATTGCAGTTACATTCAGTCCCTTATTAAGCAGATAAGAGCCCAGTCTAATCTGAATTAAAACAGCAGAAATATTGGGGATATTGAAACATATGTCCACATTATTGCAGCTATTGTAGAGCATATAATGACTGCCACACTCTCTCCCAGATCCTCTTTTTCATCCTCTTCATAAAACCCACTCAGACTTTGATAAAGAAAAGATATTGCTACTGGAATGAATGATTCATTTTCTCTATGAGCTCTATGCTGTGTACTTAAAAACATAGAACTCAACCTTCTAAACCACAGGGAAATTTTAACCATGAATCTATTCTTGTGCCATTTTTCAACCAAAGGGTGAAACAATGTGCATTTTAGCAACAAGAAGTCACCAGAAGAGAAGGTTCACTTGATAAAGTGCTGTGGTATAAACATTGAGACTTCAGTCCAAATCTCTACCAGTCATGAACAAAGCCAAAGATTATGACATACTCTAGGTATCCTATCACTAGGGAGGTGGGAGGTGGTGAATGAAAAACCCTTGAGGCTTGGTGGCTACTTAGTTTAGCCAATCATTGAGCTTCTGGTTCAGAACAAGACTGTTTCAAAAAATGGTCTGCAAAGCCACAGAATAAGACATCTGATCTTGATGTTTGGCCTCCACTCACATACGGACAAACACACACACACACACACACACACACACACACACACACACACACACACACCCCAGAGAATAAGTTTACCAAGTAGGTCAAAATGATAAGACTATGGCTGAAAAGTCCAGTGTGCCCTCTCAGATTATATTGTGACTATCATTAGGGAAAACTTTCATGTGTCTATCTCTTTCTAAAGCAAGTCCTATGAAAATTAAAGTGGAGGCAGGTAAATTTATAACATATAATAGTATATTGCTAATATACCTCCATGCTCACTTGCCATTCTAAAGCATTACAAACATACAAATCCCAAGAATTCCTTAAAACAAAAACCAAAAATACTAAGAGACTGGCAAATATTTGCAGAGACTCTACTGTATGGAAATAAGTGTTTGTTAACAGGCACATAGTGATTTTTTGGCACTAAATATTTGCTCTTCATTGCCTATCCAATTTTAGAACATTCTCTCCCTTAAAATGTGATGAGTTCTACCTTCCATAGCTCCCAACTCATAACCATAGGGCCTGTACACCTTGAGGTCAAGTCAAGTGTTGTAGGGGTGTCATGCAAAAGAAGCGAGGCAGGCAAAAAAATAGGGATCTGTTCTAACATGCGAGAGCATATTTGGTATTTTATGAAACCACCCCAGACCCTCTAAAACTCTTTAGATAAGTTAGCCTATTTAACACAGTCTCTTAAAAAAAATATTTTTGAAAGCTAGTACCATCCAAATGCTCTTTATTTTCTCCCACAGAACCTATGAATAAGCATGATTCCTAGTTGATGAAGACATAAATAATTTATAAGTGGATTTAAAAACCCATGCATTTGCAAACACAGTTGTTGAAGTTATAGCAAGTAATAAAAATGCAGAGAGTATCTAGCAGTAGAGACAGGCTTTAGGAACCCCCTACTGGTTTAGCTAAAGGAAAAACAACCCCACTGATTCACTTAGCAACAGCTGTGGGATCCGGATTACAATTTCCCCCCAAGACAATCTGAATATGATCTTGAAATATTCATGTCTCCTACCAGTATGAATTTGCAGAAGCAGTGCTTTCTTGACACATCTGTAGACCAAGATGCCACCCTTGGAGTAGAGGGAGTATAATCCAAATTCTTGGGAATAAAGTGAATCACTCAGAAGGTAATTATGAAAAGACTAGCCTCTGGACTCTCAAAGAAATGGGCAAACGCAGTGAACAAATGATACGATTTTACCCCCATTTCAGACTTTTTGTGTCTCAATAATGAAATGATACTTATGGTTTGATTAAAAGTTCCCATGTGTGAATCATCTCTGTTTAATGGAAGGAGCATTACGCCATAACTTAAGACTCCACCTTCTATGATTATTTATGAGGAGTACCATCACATTGGATGAAAATACCACCACATTGGATGAAAACACCATCACATTGAATGAAAACATCATCATACTGGACGAAAACACCATCACATTAGATGAAAGAAACTATACAAAAATCAAACTTTCGGTGACTAGAAAATACTAGTGCAAACAAAAGATAAACTGAGCTCCTGGACTCATCAGAGATAGTGATAAATGAAGAGAATTGGAAATGGTCTAGATTTTAATTCCAGCTCAATAAGGATTTGGTATATTCTAGGTTCCTGATATTTGTTTTTTTATTTTTCAGAGAAATAATGTGTTCGTTGTCTATGACCTTTGTAGATGATAATGACTCATCATAATTTTCTGTTCAGGAGATAGACGTGCTCGTGGTGCCTATGCAACAAGGTCAGAGTAAGTTTTGACCTTTAAAGTACATACAAATGACATTACACAGACACCACAAATGTTTTCTTAGAGCCTACTGGAACTTTAAATGGAAAGCAACTTATTCTCTTCTATATTGAGTAGTATCAACTTGTATTATTGACCACTTTAACATCTGATTATGAGAAACATTCTGGGAACTTTAAGGAAAAGCCCTGTGTAAACTAAGCTATAATACATGATTTGAACCATCACAGATAGAGAAAAGAATGAGTACATTCTCCGAAGACAAAAATATAGGACCTCTTGACATGGAAACCACACAGCAAGGTGTGAATGAGGAGCAGTTATATATCTTTTCCTGCAGTTCATTTGCCAGCACCATCCTGACAGGTTTTTATACTAAGTGGCAGTTAGGTTTCTATAAGTGGCCGGTCATTAGCAAGGAAGGAGAAGAACATAGTAGTTATGTTTAAAGCATCAAGGATAGTTTTACACACTTTTCAGTTTCAGGGTATTTTTATTGGGCATGTTTTCTAATTTGTCCCCTACATCTGGACTAGCCCACAGATCCAGGAATTAATGGGTTTCTGTTTGTTTGTTTGATTGATTGGTTTTGATTTTATTTTTGTGAGAACATAAATGTTTATCAAAGTTCCCTACTGATTCCTGTCCCATGGGCCTTCCTATGTGAAAAAGGAAAGAACTACAATAGAGAAAATAGGAATCAGGAAAAAAATAAAAACTTTATGGCTATGGACAGGTATTTACCTGAGATCGTAAAGAAGTTACTGGTGTCTTAAAACTGGTATATGTTTCAGGTATCCAACACAGTTGAGAACAGTCTTTCTCTGTCCTCATTTCTAGGGGACTCAGGGACTAGGTTGTCTCTCATGAGGTCTGTTTGTTATCATGTAATGGGAAAGAAAGAGTTTCTTCCATATGATAAAAACATCCTTTGGCCTAATAATACATTTAAGCCCAATGATTTTTCCCTAAAGTGGATTCATCCAATACTGGAAATTTCTCCAAAGATGCTAATATAAAGACAGAATATCTTTTAATCAATTCCCAGATACTATACATGGGATAGCTTTTATTAAAACAGAAAAGGAAAAACTGGTACTAGTCTTAGTATTTCATTGAAGAACAACTAGATGAGACTTACTGGAAATATACAAATGTCTCATTAAGGTTTGGAAGCACACTTCTTAGAGTCTATCTTCTTTCAGGAATGTTGGATCAAGAGAACAAATATTAATTATAAATATTTCTTTTCAAATTTAGAACTTCCCTTCCACAGATACTGTCTTATCATATGTATTATTTTTCTTGTTCCATTGCGAGAACTGGTACATTAGATTTTTACAGTGGACATTTCAAAGACTTGGTGACCAAGTATCTCGACAGGCCTCCTGTGAATCCTTGATTAACATTGAACTTGAACTCATTTTTTGAGTCTTCATTTTCGTTCACTGTACTAATTTTTAAGTTGATTCTCACAGGAGGTTGGCTTGCCTGCCTGTTGTAGAGTTTATGCAAATTTCATATTCATACTGTTTCAGCTCTGGCTGACTTGACATGGAAATCTGCCAATGTTCTCTCTTGATATTCATATTCACATTCCATTTTATAACTATGAGCTTCAATCTTAATAATGGGGCTTCTTGGTGACAATAGGATGCAGGGAGGAGCTCATCTATTGATGACTGCTTTTACTTTAGGTGAACAACCCCCTCTTCTTTCATACCATTCAATGGCATGGACACCTCTAAAGTGACCTGCTATCTACCTCAGCAGTTACTGATTTGTTCTTTTATCTAAGTAATATGTTCAAGTAAAATTAAGAAAACTCTGTATCTTGGTTGATAATATTAATGAAGAGTCCATTTATCTAATAGATCAACTTGTGCTGGAGGAGCCTACTTCAACTATATAAAAAGCTCCTATTTGAGATTTTCTTATCGGCATATTCAGTGACAGATGTTGCCACTGTTTCTGGTCGTGCACTGACATGGTGTGGTCTTCAACATCATTCAGAGAAGGTATTGCTGCAGTACCTTCAAGTTACAGCTTTTCAGATGAAGATAAAAGATGCTAGAGAAGTGGTCTTCAAACTGTGGCCATGATCCCTTATGCAAACTCCTACCTCCAAAAATATTTATATTAAAGTTCATAACTAGAAAAATTACAAATATGAAGCATCAATAAAAATAAATTTATGGTTGGGGTCACCACAATATGGAGAACTGTATTAAAAGGTCACATAATTAGAAAGTTTGATAATTACTATGTTAGAAGGACTTAGCAAGATGTTACTCTACAAAATACTGAATTAGGCTTGTTTCTTGGAGTCTGGGTATGGTTTCAGTTTTGCACATAAGGGCAAACATATTTCGAACTTTCTCACTGGAATACCACTAAGCAAAGCTGAGAAAATGGTCTGTTATTAATAACAGTTTTGGATCAGGGGTTGCATTGCACAATTGGCATTTGGAAGCTTAGGAAACATCAGTAGTAGGGTTTTATAATAAATTTTATAATAAATTTTGTCAATTTATTCATACATTTATAAATTTCTTTGCACATAAAGCAAGGGTAGCTTTATAATATACAGCAGAGGTTATTTGGGTCAATTTTATTACATAAATATGGATGTGTGTGTGTGCACATGCATGTATGGTATATGAATATGTAGAGGTTCAATATGTTTGTGTTAATGTATATGTACATCTATGTGTCAGTGCTGGCTGTCTTCCACAATAGTTCCTCATGTCATTATCATCTTCATCACCATCACCACTACCAACACCATTATTTGAAGCCTGATATAATTAAAGGAGGGGCTGACCAAGTTTACTAGGTTATTTGGCATATAAGCTACAGGTATCTGCCAGTTTCTACCTCCTCAGTGTTGGTATTATAGACATATATCACGCACAAAGTTTTTCTTTTTAAAACGGGAGATAGAAATCCAAACTCAGATCTTCCTGCATGAAGAGCAAACACATTACTGACTTGTTAGTTCTCAAGCCCCAACAGTACATTGTAACATGCATTTTATGCCTAGTTCACTACAGCTCTATAAGAAACAGTGATTAAGAATTAAGTATTATTATTTCTCATGTTCAGCTGTCATACTGGAAACCTTTAGAGCCTGGCTGTTGATATTGGAGATATCTATCTATCTCTCTAATTGTTGATATTGGATATACATCTCTTCCTATGTGAGACCTGATGAGAAAGAGTGTAGCATTTGATTGGAAATGGCAGGAACAAAAGAGAGGGAATGGTCATTTTGTATTTGCTGATATTTTTCTATCTTATTCTTAGAGTAATGATATTAGTAGTCAGGAGTGCTTTTGCACCATTCTCTGAGTATCAAACACTAAGTGTTCTTAAGAGTCTCAATGTCCAGGTGGTCCCAAGGTCTTACCACACTCCAAAGTGAATCACAGTATTTCTATCTTTGTTTCACCACATATTTCTCTAGACAGTCAATTATTGTATTGGAGTTATCCAAACTAAAAGAGCCACTGTGCACATTTAAACATTTTATAACACCAACCAAAGAAGACCCAGTATAAATATGCTTTAATTCTCTTTCTGTTGAAATCAATATAAAGCTATTATCAATGATATGCTATTTTAGTTTGCCTCTGAAAGCTTTTCAATTTATCTTTTTATTTTTTCTCAATGTTCCTACTTCAGTGGCCATTAACATTGATGTCTTTCCAAATATTTATAACAGTACATTTTCAATATGATCATAACTCTTACAGATTTTTTCTATATGCTTATAATCTCTCTTTATCATAAAGTATACCTTGCTACTAATATATATATATATATATATATATATATATATATATATATATATATATATATGTGTGTGTGTGTGTGTGTGTGTGTGTGTGTGTATATGTATATATACATATATATGTATGTATGTGTGTATGTGTATATATATATATATATGTATGTATGTATGTATATATTATATTAGAGATAAAAATCTCACCCCATTTTCCTATCTGGACTGAAACTGACTGGTTAGATCAGGCTGGCCTCCAACTCAAAGATCTAGCTGCTTCTATCTCCTGATTAAAGATATGTAACACTACACTTATAAGAAAATCCCTGAATACTTAGATTAAAGAACCAAAATTGATATCGAAGTCTCACTTCAGCAAATATTAAAAGCAACAAAATGGCCATGTGGATGCTTCTTCCTATGACACATCAACAGGTCATTATTTTATTTTACATATAAACATATACTTCAGGTTGAACTGCTAACCGTAGAAGACAATAGCGAGAAAGAAACCTGAAGCTCATGAGAGAGATACAGGGTAGCACGTACAATAAAATCCACTCTGACCTTCTCCCTACTTCAGATTGCATGAACATCCCCCACAGGTTCAGGGGACAAAGATTAGTGCCCAGACTGCAACTCATGGAAAGACTTAGACCACTGAGCTATGCTCATGAAGGAGATAATGAAACCTTAACACTGCCCTGCATACACCCCTGCTTTCTGCTCCCATAAACTTTCTACCATAGTGGCCCAAAACAACACTGCAAGCCACCATCAGAGAGAATCTCCAAACCCAGTGCAAAACATAAACCTTTTCTCTTTTTAAGTTGATTGTGAAAGTATTTCTTCTACTATCAGAACACTGGACAGTCCACTTTCAATATCATAATCAATATATTCAAAATACTGTAGAAATAATTTCCAATTAAAGTATATATTTTCCATCCTGGAACTCTTACTGCCATTTCTCACTCTTTTGAATATGTTCTGTCTTGAGTTGTCTATTTTCGGCTCTACTATATCTTAGTGGGTTACCAAAAAATAATAAAGCCTTAAATCAGAAAGAGAATTTTTTTCAGTAACAGATATGGTAAAATAAATATTTTTAATATAAACAAAATTCTAGAGTAAAAGTGTTTTGCCTTAATGACCAGAGAAATAATTTATAGTAGTAAACTACTTAAAATTGTGTAAATGTCAAATTCCAGCAGGTTAATAAACATTTATGATATATATGTACATATATGTATATGTATATGTATAGGTATAGGAATAGGTATAGGTATAGGCATAGGCATAGGCATAGGCATAGGCATAGGCATAGGCATAGGCATAGGCATAGGCATAGGCATAGGCATAGGCATAGGCATAGGCATAGGCATAGGCATAGGCATAGGCATAGGTATAGGTATATTGCATGCCCAGGCTCACTCAGTACCTGTGGCTCCTCTCCACACTTCTTGCCCTGCCCCCTACCCTAGCCTTCTCCAGCTTATGGGCTTCCATTTCCCCAGCTTCTCATTCCTATATCATTCTATTTCATCTCAGCACTCTTGACTCCCTCTTGCCCTGCTTACTCCCCTCTCTCTTGGTCCTCCATCACCACCATGTCCAAGTTCATTCTGTCTATGTTCAGATACTACTTTCTCTCCCTGCGCTGGAATCTCCCAGATGCCTCTGGTTGTGTTCTCCCTCATATCTTCAATAAAACTCAGCCATACCTTGGAACAGTCATGTTCTCACTTTATACCATCATAAAATATATAAAATATGACTGACTATAGAAGGTAAACTATGCTAGATGTATCTAAATAATAGGTATAAAGGAGATAGAGAGTTGTACATAATTTTTCTTTATTTTGTGTTTCCAATTTCTCTCCATAGGAAACACAAATGCCTCAAAAATTGACTTTTAAGGAGGAAATGTATTTCTACAAAAGTCTTTGAGTGTTGTTAATTTAGAAATTCCTCCATGGTTTAAACACCTCCAGTTGAAGAATGACTTGCCCAAGAAAAATGTTTGGCAAATTGTGGGGTGAGTCTCTCTTCTATGAGCTCAAGGGTGCAACCTACAAGGGACACATATGTGAATGTTGGTAAAACTCCAACAACAATAATGATCAAGGCAGGACCAGGGAAACTGGATGGTAAGGGTTTGTTCATTCACATGGCTTACAGTAAGTATGTTGTAGTGGGGAGCAAGACCATGAGCCTTTGGGAGGGCATTTACCATTCAAACAGAAGCCTGCAAGTTCAGACCAGCAAACCTTCCCTGTCACTTCATTGTTTTGAGTTCCTGTTCTATCACAACAGAGGGAATTAAACTAGAGTATATTCCCATTCTGAACTTATAGAGCATACTTAAAGAGCATACACTTACTGCTTTGAAATGCCAATTAGTCTTAGAGTGATAATGTGCCTACTTGAACCTCCTTCTTCATTGCAAGAATTTGTTTATAAGGGATTTGAGAGCCTTGACAAAGCGTAAGTATGAAAACAAACAGTTTTGAGAATTTTTCTTCACCACCTTGTGACTGAAATGTGCACTGAGAATACACATTCACTCTTCCAATATTTCCCCCTCATTGAGGTTCTGCTACGAAAGAAACAACACAGACTGAACTGAGTATCAGGAAGGAAACACTCTGATGCAAATTGCGGGCTTTGAGTATGCACGAAAGTCACTTACAACCTCAGTCTCTCAGGGATCTATGTCCTTGTGAAGTTAGGAAATGCTTCAGAGGTCAATCCATATCCTACTTTTGAAATTAGCTCCAAAAAATGAAGTGACTTCTCAGAGATTCAGGGGTAGGGAGGGTATCATCCATCAGTGGTTCTGAAAGCCTTCCCTAATTGATCACCAAATATACTAACACTCATCCTGCTCACTGCAGCAATACAAGATTTCTAAATGTGAGAGATGCAGTCTGTGGTGGCAGTAGGTGTGGCTTGTCCTGCCTTGACAAGCTAAGGCTGACACTTTACCAAAGGCTCCTTCTGGGATACCCCTGCTGCTACATATCCTGGTGGGTCTAACAATTCAGGGAAATGTAAAGGTATTGATGTTTATTAAATATCCAATTATAACTCTTGGATAACTAGACTATAGAAGGCAGCTTAAGGTAGAGGTTTTGGGTAGGACCTTAGGAATGAACCACATAGCTGGGTGAAATAATACAGCTATTTTATTGTCCAAGACTGACTTTATCTTAGAAAACATGATTGTCCTGGTGCGTAACATGGAGTGAAGACTGATTGCTTGCAAACTGCTGGATACAGATCCTGTCAAAAATAAACATTGTTACTTAAAAACAATCAAGGCAGATTGCAAGAGTCTTTGTTTCTTTATGTGCATTTGCCACTAGCTGGCCTCTGTGGTAGAAATGATCTTTCTTGTTGTTTACAGATTTATTGAAGCGCCATGGAAGAAGTTGTCACACACAAACATGAAACGCTGTATGTGTGTCACACAGGAATCAATACTATATTGCTCCCAAGTTTCTTTTAGATTTACTCAGGGCCACAGGATTCCTAAAGGATTATGGGCTTGAAAGTAGCATCCTTGGCTTGCTCGAATCAGTGTAGTGGAGATGACAGTGACCCAAGGTTATCTGCGAATGGGTGAGATTGCATTTTCAAAAACTCAGTGTAGCAGTTGAACGGGGGAAATGAAGTGCTAAGAGAGGAAACTCAGAGAATCACCTGCTCATCTCCGTGTCAAATGTGTCCTGTGTGCTACAGATGAGGCTCAACAGTTTAAAGCCTTTGGTCCTCTTGCAGAGAACCAGAGTTTGGATCTCAGCTTCTGTGATGAGTGACTTACAACTGCATGGGGCTCCAGCTCCAGGCTCTGTGTCTCACCTCCTGGCCTCTGCAGGCAACTGCACATTAATCTCTCTCTCTCTCTCTCTCTCTCTCTCTCTCTCTCTTTCTCTTTCACATGCACACACACACACACACACACTCATACACTCATGCACACATACACCACAAATAAAAATAATTTTTCAAGTGTCTTTTTTGCTAGAACCAAGGATTAGTATGAATATAAATTTACCTTCCCCTTACTCCTTCTTAAAGATCTTTTAGTTAATGGACAGTTCTATGAAGGATGAAGGTGAAGAAGATGGACAGAAGTTTCTTCTTTTATGTAACATCTACTTGGCTATATGGCAAAACATATAGCTTGTATCCTCCAGAAGGAGTGCTCTCCACACAGTGGGCCTCTCTTCCACTGCTATGCCATATGGTGACACAAAATGCAATTAGCCTTTCAGTGAGCTTTGCATTTGCCTGATCTTCTAACAACTGGGTGTCAGCTCTCTGGATGTATAACCTCCCACTCACAACAAGATTATACATTAGACTCATTGTTGTCTACTTTCAAGGAAGATTTCTAAATGCTAAACGGAATAATTAACTATAACAAGGCTTAGTCTGCCTAAGATTGTTAATATTGTCATGCTTATACAATAATTCCCAACAAGGACAAAAAAGTTCACATCATCATAAGCAAAGGACACTGTATACTGTACCACAGACACTCGACTCATGGAACTATACATCCGTTGTCTAGACTCACTATTATAATAGTTGTCTAAAAGCAAGTTATAAAAATACCAATTAGAATAAGCCTTCTCAAATATAATGTAAATATGAGTCAGGAATGTGAAATCGCATACTTGACTTATTTAAAATATTCAGGTTTTAAGCCTCTGGCACCTGTTCTTTTCAGAGCATTGTTTTAATATTTTTATTTCTTGCCCTATGCTGAGCCAAAAGGCGTAAGTCAGTGAATGCCTGAGAACAAATATGTTCCTTTTTCTGCCATTAACACTTCCATTAATGAGAGCGGCCGACAGGAACACATCCTGAAAGCTTCTTTGTCTAATATTCAATAACATAGTACATTGATACAGAGCTGTGGGAAACAGAGGCAAACATACAACATAAATAAATCAACAGCTACATTTTTGAGTTGCCTTAATACACTGAGATGTTTCAACGTGCATTGCATGTTTCAAAAGTTCAAAGCATATGAAACACATTTTTCCAATCATTTTGAGGATAAGTGGACTCTTAAAACATATTCTACTTTGAACCCCAAAAATGGGTTGTAAAAATTAACATAATTTTTGTAAGAAGTCAGAAGACATTATCTGACTTATGGCTAGTGACTACTCTGATGCCAGCTGCAACTTCAGGCCACTTTATTGTTCTTAAAAAACATGCCTGAGAATTTTGCCTAGAGCATTTTCATTTGCTTTATGTCCACTGCAGTAACAAACCATTACTCACACATCTACTTATCAAACACAGCATCCTTATTTCTCCTATGTCACATAGCCATCCCAAAGACTCCGAATGAGGCTCATTCCTGAACGCATCTTGATATCTTATAAGCTATAGATTATGAGTAAAGTTAATAATATGTAGATATTATTATATAAGTCAAGCTATCTTACATTCCATAAGGTAGTAAGAGGAAAGAAAAATCATAATATGATGTATCCCATTTATCTATGTATTTATGTGTTTGAGTTCATGCACGGAACTTAGAGGGTGACTTGTAGGCATCTGTTCTCTCCTTCTACCGTGTGTATCCTGGGGATTAATTTCTGGTTGTCAAGCTTGGTAGCAAGCACTGTGTTCTCACTTGCTTCCTGTTGCTGATGAACACCACAACCAAAAACAAGTTTAGAGAGAAAAAATTACTTAATCCTGCAGCTTACAGTCCACTCTTAAGGAAGGTCAGTGTATGAATTCAAGCCAGAAACTTGGAGATGTCACTCAAGAGGACACCATGGAGGATGTTGCCTATTGGCTTGCTTTCCATGACATACTCAGCCTGCTTTCTTATTCATCTCAGAGCCACCTTCCCAGGAATGGCACCACTCACAAGGGGCTGGGAGCTCCCACATCAATCATTAATCAAGAAGAATTTTCCACAAATTTGCTTATGTGCAAATCTGATGGAATTTCTCAATTGAGGTTCTTTCTTCCCACATTTCCATGTGATAAGTTGACAAAAAATTAGACCATATATATATATATAAATATATTTTCTTATATATTACATATTATCTCTCTATATATGTATAATATATATATAAACATAGATATATATTGGTAGACATTAACAGAAATATTCACAGCAATTGCCGTCTATGTTTATATACTGATAATGTGCTTGTTTACTTATTTTTTTCTATGAATTACTATTCCCTGTGTCTTCAGGAAATCCTGGTAAGCTGGTAATAGTCTGTCATAGGTAGAGTGACACAAATGGCCACTCTACCTGGAGGTTTGGGGTCATTAGGAGTCCTTCTTGCATTGATTTGTTAGAGTTTTATGTTGAGCTTAGTCACTGGCCATGGATAGGGTAAGAAATGCTCTAGGAAGCCTATGCACATAAGGCACTCAGCTAATGTGCAGCAAATGTCCAGTCTTTCCTGGGTACTGGGATTAATCATCCCCATATATTCAGTAGCTTCTCTTCTGTGTACGAGTTCAGAAATGTAAAAGCCTAAAGTGTCTGTGGAGCAATCTTCATCTCTGGTTCAATGGAACTATTGTATAATGGCCCAGTAGAATGTTTCTTGATTTGAAACTAAGAGTATTATGAGCCAGTAGAACCTTTCATGAGTTAAAACAGAGAAAAGACACGGGCACAGGAAGCAGTGGGAGGGATAGTCCTGTTTTCACCCCCATTGAACTTTGAGCCCATGGGAGAAATGTCATCTTCTATGATTAGTAACTCTCAGTATATGCTATAGCCTCCCAGAGACCCCGGGCCAGCACTTGAAGGTACTGCCACTGAGGTTGCTCACATTATTCTATTAAACAAGATTCTTTATAATTGAGAACCAATGGTCATGTGAGTTTACAAGGAGAAGATGGTCATTCTTGACGTCAATCAGTGAAGTCTGTAAGACTCCAAACCTGTTGTCACCTGATCTTGGACTTCTGCCATGCAGATTGCTTTTTAGATTTTGTTATGGAAACCATGGCAGACTGATGAAAGATTTTCATAGAAAATGTACACCCAGCCATTGAACTGAGATGGGAACTCCTGTGGTTGAATTACGGAAAGGCTGGAAGAAGCTGAGGAGGAGGAGGGAGACCCCATAGGAAGACCAGCAGTCTCAACTAATCTGAACCTATGAGATCTCTCTGACACTGAGCCACCAACCAGGCAGCATATACTAGCTGGTTCAAGGCCCCTGACACATACAGCAGAGGACTGCCGGGTCTGGCCTCAGTGGGAGAAAATGTGCCTAACCCTCGAGAGACTTGAGGCCCTAGTGAGTGGGGAGGGCTGATGGGGGGGTAGCATCTTCTTGGAGACAAGGAGGAGGAGGAATGAGAAGAGGAACTGTGGGAGGGCTGACTGGAAGGGGGGGTAACAACTGAACTGTAAAAAGTATAAAAGTAATAAAAACAATAAAAAATAAAATGGTATTTTAAAACATTAAGACTCAGAGAGGTTAATAAACTGCCTAAGTTCACATAGATGTTAACAAATAATCTGAGTCTGCAACTCAACTTCATTCTTAGACACTAATTAAGGAAGTGCCTGAATGTCATTTAGTACCAGATGTTAGGGTCTTCTGTTATTTTTGATAATGCTCAGCACTCTTGGTTTTCAATAATTGGCAATTAATTCGCCAATCAATCTCTTTTGTGATTGTCTAACATTAGGAGATGCTGAGCTATTGGTGAACATTTTCATGTCTTTAAAAGGAAGACAAACATGGGCAATGATTTAAATGTTTTAAAAGATTTTAATTTTTAATTGTGTGTATGTACACCTGTGTGTGGGTATATGCATGTCTGTAGAGAGTCTTTGGAGAACTGAAGAGGGCAATGAGTGCCCTCAAACTGATGTTACATGTAATTATGAGGCACTAAGAGGATGCTGGGACTCAAACTGAATTGCCTGTAAGAGCAGTTCATGCGTATACCTGCTGAATCATCTTGGCAGCCCCAGCAGGCAGTTACTTTTTGAATAGCATTATATTGAAAGGTTTCTTTTCTTTTTCTTTTCCCTTTTTACTCCCTTCCTTCTTTCCTTCCTTCTTTCCTTCCTTCTTTCCTTCCTTCTTTCCTTCCTTCCTTCTTTCCTCCTTTCTTTCTTTCTTTTTTTGAAAATTTCACTTAATGAGATAAATTCTGAAAACTCCCAGTAACTTGGAGTCCCAACTCAATTGTATACAGTGAGGTTTTACTGCTGGCCAAGATACAAAAAATGTGAGGTCAGGATGAGCATTGGTACTCTGGACAATTTCAGGAGAAGGATCAGAGTTCTCATCTTTGTCCAGAGATGCTTCTCCCCACATGTCCTCGGAGGACAGGTTCAATTTAGACGATTTTGCAAATGTTTCTTTGGAGAAGCCTTTAGCAGTAATGACTGGAGTTGTATTTTACTCAAAATAAAGATAACATTTCAAGAAGAAGAGAGGCAATGTTAGTGAAAAATTAAGGTATGAAGAATGTGGCTAGTGTTTGATAGGAGAGAACTAAAAATACCTGTGTTTATGAAAGAATGAGGGCTAAACCAGAGAAGAATTTTGGGTGTCCTGTTCAATCATTCTCTGCCCTGTTTTCTTGGGATAAGGTGTCTCACTGAACCTGGAGATAGGCTGGTGGTCACCAGGCTTCAGCAGTCCTTCCTGTTCCCTTTTCTAGCAATGCTGGGTTTATAGACATGCATGTGGTCATGCCTGGATTGTTATGATGCTTCTAGGCCCTTGAACTCAGGTCCTCGTGTTCTTTTATCCCATGCCACTTCCCAATTCTACAAGTGAAATTTTATATTAGAAAAACTTATTAAACATCGTACTTCTGTAAATTACTCTATAATGTGTACAACTGTGTACAGATATTCACACATACCAAAGATTTGTAATCTATTACTAAATTGACTTCCACCTATGTATGTAGTTCAAAACAGCAAGTCAGAATTTCTCATGAAAATATGAAGGAATAGTAACCTTTGTGTTTGAGTCATATTTCTGTGTTCTGTCAAGTAGGGCTCCTTTAATTTGAATCTCTGTAAAGCTACTTTGCATGGAACTATAATGAGAGCCAGGAGCATGGTATCTCCCCTATGTACCAGAGAACTCTGAACATAATGTCTATCTGTCCATCTTTGAGGTGGTGAAGTTGTCTGGCATCCAAAGTTTGTGTAATGTTAGCAGAGGTATCAGGTCATACATAGTACATTAGGAAATTGTCAGAAGGAGAAAGATGATTCATTTAAAACCCTTTTGGCGGAGCAGATGACAGTATACAAGGAGGAGATGAGTATTTCAAAGTCCAACTCTGCTTTCTAATACAGGAAAACAAGATGCAGCGGATAATGTGTGAATCCTGTTCTAAAATGAAAGCACAAAGACCTTTTGTGGAAAACTCAATTGGACTTCCCAGACAGTGACAGCAGAGCATGGAGAGCAATCCCTAAGAAATGACAAGTACCAAAAAAAAAAAAAAAAAAAAAAAAAAAAAAAAAAAATGTGTGACTCGCCAGTACACCAGTGGGGAAGCCATTTGAAAATTCAGTCCCTGAGTTTGCTCTTTTGCATGGCTTTCTGTAGCATTTAGGATTTTTGTGCCACAACTGAAACTTTATGTTTCTCAGGTGGAAAACTTTATAATGTTCACCAATTTTGTGAGAATTGTATTATTTATTTTTTAGCCTTTAAATCTGAATTACTCAGCAAAGTATCTTCTAGTATTTGTACAGTCTTTGTCTGGGAGCAGAAACATTCTACCTTCTAAGTAGAACATGTGTTGATTGCCATGAATTTCTGAATCTCACCTGCTAGAAAAGAAAGAATCTGGGTAAGACCTTCTGGGAATAAAGGAAAACGCAGCCGCTAAATTCAAGCTTAAAGTTTAGAAGTGGGTAAGTGCAGCTCGTTGGCTGCATTTTCTATTTTAGCATCTTACAGTTCACCAAAGGATGCAAATTATGCCAGCAAGCCATTATGAGCTCTTTATGTTTTTGTGATGTAATAATTAGACAAAAAAGTTCACCCACAAAAAAAAAAAAGCTTATTGCCTTTTAACAGGATTTACCGTTTAATGTCATGTTAGCATCTGGCTTCATTTTGGCAGAATGCTCTACAGGACGACAGAAATACATGTGTGTCTTCCACAGCAAGAGAAAGACATGAAAGGGGAAAGGGGGAAACTTAGGATAAAAATGGAGAAAGGAACAAGTATCATCTGTTTTGCTGTCACTCTGTGGGTCATTTCCATTAAGCCCTTTATGAAAGCAAAACTGAGTGACTCCCATGACAATTTCGATGAACAGGAAAATGGGGGGAAGAATCAACAGGTGTCTAGGCCCATGCATATAGACATACCATAATACTCAGCTGTTCAACGTGCAGCTGAAACATAGGGGTAGGGAATGCCATCATGGAGTCTGATACACTGTCAATCATCTATCTTGGTTTTAAATGGGCACACATCCATCCCATATTTAAACGACTCTCCCTGAGTTCCAGAGTTCTGTTTTTATTCAATGGAAATTGTGTGTATATACATTTATTGAATTTTCCACCCGGAGTTGAATCTAAATGTGTTATAGACTAGTCATTGAACTGTGGCAAATCCTCGCTGCAAAGTTGCAAATAAAGCCATGTAGGAAAAAAGGTTCCTTCCTTACTTGCTAAGTTCAGCAAGCCCACTGTGTGCTCTCTATGCAGTGGTTCACTCTATTTATATTCATCCTGACCTATTCTTTTTTGTTTTGTTTTCTTAATTTATTTTTTTATTGTCTATTCATTTATTTATTTGGTTTTTTCAAGACAGGGTTTCTCTGTGTAGCCCTGGCTGTCCTGGAACTCACTCAGTAGACCAGGCTGGCCTTGAACTCAGAAATCTGCCTGCCTCTGCCTCTCAACTGTTGGGATTAAAGGCATGTGCCATCACTGCCAAGCCAATCCTGACCTATTCTCATTCCTTCATTTTCTTTTTAAAATTCTTTAATTCTTTTAGGTGTATTTTTTTTTTTTGCCTTCATATATATATATATATATATATATATATATATATATATATATATATATATATATGTATACCCCATGCATGTAGTGTCCAAAGAAGCCAGAAAAGGGTGTTGGATCATTCAGTATTGGAATTACAGATATTTTTGAGCCATTATATGGGTGCTGGGAATCCAACCCAGTTCCTCTGGAAGAGCACTCAGGACTCTCAATTATGGTACCAACTCTCCAGGATTTATTCCTTCATTTTCAAACCAATACTTTCCTAATATTATATCATAAGACTTGTTTGCTTGTATTATACTTTAACAAGTCCTTTCTGTTATTCTCTGTTGGCCCTTAGTTCCAATTTCAGTCAGCTCCAGTATGGGCTTCAGCAATTAATCCCTAGGGATGCCTCTGGCTCTCATTCTGTGCTTCTGTTTAGTTTGTTCCGCACTGACTGGTTTCCTGTTTCCTCTGGTACCTGTGAACTAGCACAGCTTGAAACTGAAAATCTGAGGCCAAGAATTAGAGAGTAATTATTGTTATTATAATAAGTCTTATATTCCTGATTATCTCCACATGCAAAATCGAGCTACAGGGAGAGACACTTCATCACATATCAACCCAGCTATGGCTTGCCATGTGGAATGGGAGAAAGAGAACTTCTCCAATTTTCAGAGAAAGCAGGACATTTCAAAGATTAGGTACAATTAGGTAAGGCATGAGAATGTACAGAACCTAAAAGGCAGAGGGAACAATTTATCAAGCCAAAGAAAGTCAAGGAATTTCAAATGGAATTTCAATCATCCAAATGGAATGATCTTAGAAAGTGACAAGGAAGTCCCTTGTCAAGGGAAAGGAGTGAGGCATGAATGGATGTCTAAAGCAGCACCCATAAGCCTGGGACTTCAGCAGAATGTCCAAGATTCTGATATGGACAGACCTTTAGGCAGTCAGTTCCTCAATACTTGATTCCTAAGCATATTAATACTGTGGAAATGTTCTTTCTTTTAAAATGCCATGTTTGGATGGGCAATGGTAGTGCATGCCTTTAATTCCAGCACTTGGGAGGCAGAGGCAGGTGGATTTCTGAGTTCAAGGCCAGCCTAGTCTACAGAGTGAGCTCCAGGATAGGCAGGGCTACACAGAGAAACCCTGTCTTGACAAAACCAAAACCAAACAAAAAACAACAAAAATGTTAAATAAAATGCCATGCTTATTTTCCAGTATTCCTTCTCTTCCTCTCTTTAAAGTGACAATCTTTTATGTCTCTGGAATCTTACTACAGGGGATTAATTTTCCCAGGTGCAAAGATAACTAAACAAGGAGAGATATTGTATCTTGCATACATAGATTGTATGGTGGAAGATACTTGGAATTCTAGCACTTGGGAAGCAGAGGCAGGAGAATTGCTCTAAGTCTGAGGACAGTCTGATAGACAGAAGAGTTCAACAAGGGCAAGACATTTTCAGAAGAATGAAAATGCACGAGCACACAGAGTTGTCTGCCTCCATCACTGCTAACTGCAGCATTGTTTGGACAGGCTTCCTGCCTGCCTGCATGCATGCCTGCATGCCTGTGCATCTGTCTTCCTGTGTGTCTGCCTGCTGGTCTGCCTGCCTGTGCTTCTGTCTGCCTGTCTGTCTGCTTGTCTGTCTGCTTGCCTGTCTGTGCCTCTGTCTGCCTGTCTGTCTGTCTGCCTGCCTGTGCCTCTGTCTGCCTGCCTGCCTGCCTGCCTGCATGCATGCCTGTGCATCTGTCTTCCTGTGTGTCTGCCTGCTGGTCTGCCTGCCTGTGCTTCTGTCTGCCTGTCTGTCTGCTTGCCTGTCTGTGCCTCTGTCTGCCTGTCGGTCTGTCTGCCTGCCTGTGCCTCTGTCTGCCTGCCTGCCTGCCTGCCTGTCTTCTTTCCTCTGTCTTTTTTCTTCCTTCTTTCCTTCCTTCTTCCTTCCTTCCTTCCTTCCTTCTTTCCTTCCTTCCTTCCTTCCTTCCTTCCTTCCTTCCTTCCTCCCTTCCTCCCTTCCTCCCTTCCTCCCTTCCTCCCTCATTCCATGCCCCCTCTCTCTTTCTTTCTTTTGCTCTTTCTACTTTTAAAAACAAATTCCCTGCTACGTTGGTCTTTATCTTTCAAAATCATCCTTTATCAGTCAATGTTTTTAATTTTTCAGTAGAGGTTAAGGTGTCAGAGATTGTGTCAAAGACAGGTACTTGAGGTAATTAGAGATTGATCTTACTCTAATTACATTTAAAATATTACTGTGACTATAAAGTCATGTATCATTGCATACTTTTATATGGATATGCATATAAACTTGGCATATCTCTTTAAATTTATGTCTGATGTACAATATCCTGGGCTCATAATCGTAATCATGATATAACTGATGGAAGATATCCTGGATTCTTAATCATGAGATATCCTTTATTTTTGAAATCCTGGGATCTTCTAGAGAAGGTTTCAGTAGTGTGTTCCCCATGACAGTGACTGCTAACCAACTACTGATGAAGTAACCAGACACTTCAATAATAAGTCTGGCAGTGCTAGTTCAAACCATTCTGAATATGAACACCGGTTATGATCCTCTGAATTGCCTGCGATGTTGGTGGTGTTCACATTTATACTGACTTTCTTTACCTGCTGTTGTTTCTAGCTTACTTATTTCCTTCTATGGCAGTAGTTCTTAACCTTCCTAATGCTGTAGTCCTTTAATGCAGTTCCTCATGTTGTGGTGATACCCAATGACAAAATTATTTTCATTGCTTCTTCATAACTATATTTTTGTTATTGTTATGAATTGTAATATAAATATCTGTCTTTCTTGATGGTCTTAGGGGATCTCTATGGCAGGATTGTTTGACTTCCAAAGGGATTGTGACCCAGAGGTTGAGAACCACTGTTCTGTGCCATAGCTATTTTACTTGCTGGTGTGCACTAATAAAACCTATCCTGATTGAATACGTTGTAAACATAGTATCTTTAGTTAAGATTTGGTAATTGCTGAAAATTCCTGAACAAAGTCTAGCAAGATTGAATAGTTCATCTTGGATTCCTGTCCTCCAGTTTGTCACTATGGCTTGTCATTGCTATTGAGTGCTTGCTTGTTTTTCTTGTTTGTTTTTGTGGTTGTGTGCTGCTTTTATTCATTTTTTTTCTTTTCTTTCTGACAATTAGGATTCCCCTGACCACAGAGCCTTTGCATGTACTATTTCTGTCCTCTCCAGCCTGCCTCTTTCCTCTGGGTCCTTGGTTCTTACTCTGTGGCTCCTTCACCAGTCCTTCCCCACTCAGGTAGTGTGAAATCGATGCTCTAGGTTACATTTAGTGCCCTCACTGAGCCCAAAACATACATCTGATAGTGACAGTGATAGTGCACACATGGTAAAAATGTGTGCTTCTAAACAATGATGTGTTGAAGTTCTAACTTCTAATGTTTCAGGATCAATTTATTTCAGCAAACAATCAAGTTGAAGTATGGTCATTAAAAACAGACTTTCATCCAGAATTACCAGCACCCTCATTATTGGGAAATTTACAGAGAGATTTAGAGAGGAAGGATGGTGTGGAGACACATAGAAGGGAGGCCAAGTGCTGGAGAGATGCACTTATATTCTATGGGATAATGAACATTACAAATTAGATCATCATCAGAGTCACAATTGAGGGCATGTCTCTCCATGTACTTTGATCTCATGCATTCCAATTGTTAGATGATTGTTGTCTTAAGCCACCCCATTCTTGACACTTTAAAAAGCAAACTTGGAGACAAGTTATCACATTAATTGAGCTTCATTTTACTAGATATTTGGGTCCTCATTAGATGTTTGGCTTTGCTGGGACTGTTCAAGGCTGTTTTACTAACCATTATTGTTTGCAGCAGCACTGATAACAATTTTTAGGACCTATTAGTTGAGGGATAGTTATGTAACTAATGAATTATTGAATTATTAGATGCATAAATGGTGATATTTTAATGTGAAGAGCTTTGGTTGATTTGGAATTCCAGATTATTCAAATAAACAAGTGACACTTTATTCTTAAAACCAGTCATGATGATACTTCAAGTAAAAGGAGAATATCTTGATGCATAATTATCAAATGCCTTACTGAACCAGCTTCGATTAGCTATTATTAGTATGATTCTCCAACAATTAAGAAAGCACTGCTCTTCAGAACTTTTGAAAGAATTTCATGGTCATGTTTTAGGATTTCAAAAGTAAAATCATTTCACTCTCCATGACTTACATTAAGAGAATATAAATTAGAACTATGGGTAGTCCAATTTTTGGAACATATTTAATTGTGATTTAAATTGTAATTTAAATAGGATAGCTTTTTTTTCCTTTCTTTTTTTTTATTCGATATATTTTTTATTTACATTTCAAATGATATCCCCTTTTCTGGCCCCCCACTCCCTGAAAGTCCCATAAGCCCCCTTCCCTTCCCCTGTTCTCCCACCCACCCC
Organism: Apodemus sylvaticus; assembly: GCF_947179515.1. NCBI lineage: Eukaryota > Metazoa > Chordata > Mammalia > Rodentia > Muridae > Apodemus > Apodemus sylvaticus. Next base: position 45,270,304 of record NC_067475.1, on the reverse strand, counting down.
TTCCCACTTCTCTGTTCTGGTTTTGCCCTATACTGCTACCCTGAGTCTTTGCAGAACAAGGGGCCACTCCTCCGTTCTTCTTGTACCTCATTTGATGTGTGGATTATGTTTTGGGTATTTCAGTTTTCTAGGTTAATATCCACTTATTAGTGAGTGCATACCATGATTGATCTTTTGAGACTGGGTTACCTCACTTAGTATGATGTTCTCCAGCTCCATTCATTTGCTTATGAATTTCATGAATTCATTGTTTCTAATGGCTGAATAGTACTCCATTGTATATATATATATATACCACATATTTTTGCATCCATTCTTCTGTTGAGGGATACCTGGGTTCTTTCCAGCTTCTGGCTATTATAAATAGGGCTGCTATGAACATAGTAGAGCATGTATCCTTATTTCATGCTGGGGAATCCTCTGGTTATATGCCCAGGAGTGGCATAGCAGGATCTTCCAGAAGTGAGGTGCCCAGTTTTGTGAGGAACCTCCAGACTGATTTCCAGAGTGGTTGTACCAATTTGCAACCCCACCAGCAGTGGAGGAGTGTTCCTCTTTCTCCACATCCTCAACAACACCTGCTGTCTCCTGAATTTTTAATCTTAGCCATTCTGACTGGGGTAAGGTAAAATCTCAGGGTTGTTTGGATTTGCATTTCACTAATGACTAATGAAGTTGAGTATTTTTTAAGATGCTTCTCCGCAATCCAAAGTTCTTCAAGTGAGAATTCTTTGTTTAACTCTGTACCCCATTTTTAATAGGGTTATTTGGTTTTCTGGGGTTTAACTTCTTGAGTTCTTTGTATATATTGGATATTAGCCCTCTACCTGATGTAGGGTTGGTGAAGATCTTTTCCCAATTTGTTGGTTGCCGATTTGTCCTTTTGATGGTGTCCTTTGCCTTACAGAAACTTTGTAATTTTATGAGGTCCCATTTGTCAATTCTTGATCTTAGAGCATACGATACTGGTGATCTGTTCAGAAACTTTCCCCCTGTACTGATGTCCTCAAGGGTCTTCCCCAGTTTCTTTTCTATTAGCTTTAGAGTGTCTGGCTTTATGTGGAGGTCCTTGATCCATTTGAGCTTAGTACAAGGAGACAAAGATGGATCAATTTGCATTCTTCTGCATGCTGACCTCCAGTTGAACCAGCACCATTTGCTGAAAAGGCTATCTTTTTTCCATTGGATGTTTTCAGCCCCTTTGTCGAGGATCAAGTGGCCATAGGTGTGTGGGTTCATTTCTGGATCTTCAAACCTGTTCCATTGATCCTCCTGCCTGTCACTGTACCAATACCATGCAATTTTTAACACTATTGCTCTGTAGTATTGCTTGAGGTCAGGGATATACTGATTCCCCCAGATTTTCTTTTGTTGTTGAGAATAGTTTAGAAAAACCTCCCATGCTCATGGATTGGCAGGATTAATATAGTTAAAATCCCATTTTGCCAAAAGCAATATACAGATTCAACACAATACCCTTCAAAATCCAAACTTAATTCTTCATAGAGTTAGAAAGAGCAATTCTCAAATTCATGTGGAATAATAAATAGAATAGCTTTAAGAAACATAAATGCATCACGCAAAAATAGGCATGTGAAGACTGACATCAATACATTTTCAAATGTAGGGGAATTGTTATTGATACAAAGATAAGAAAGTATATATTTAGCTTTATGTGCCAAATTGACACAACATAGAATCATCTAGCAAGATCCTAATTATTTAGACCAGGTTTTTGTATAGGTATGACCATGAGAAATTATCTTGATTACATTAATTGAGCTGGGAAGACATGCCCACTATAGGAGGCACAATTCCCTAAGCAAGTGATCCTGAACTACCTAAGGGTAGAGAACGTGAGCTGAATACAAATGTGTGCACTGCTTTATTTCTCTTGGCTCTTGACCATGAATGTAATAGTACTTGTTCTTTTCAGTATAAGACTGTATGACTTCCATGCTATGAAGGAAGATGAAAACCTCAGAAGATGGAAAGAAGATGTTCATTGTTAGGTAGGGTTAACATAGTGAACATGACCATTTCACCAAAAGAAATTCACAGATTCAATGTAATCCCCATCAAAATTCCAACACAATTTTTTATACAGCTTGAAAGAGCAATTCTCAACTTCATTTAGAAAAACAAACAAGCAAACAAACAAACAAAACAGGAAAGCCAAAACACTTCAAAAGAATAAAAATACTGCTGGAGGAATCAATATCCCTGGCCTCAAGCTGTACTACAGATAATAGTAATATAACTACATGCTGTTGGTATAGAAACAGACACACTGATTAATAGAATCAAATCTTAGACCCAGAAATAACCCCCAGATCTATGGACACTCGATTTTTGATAAAGAAGCCAAAAGTATACAAGAGACAAAAGGTACTGGTCTTCAACAAATGGTGCTGGTCTAACTGAATATCTACATGTAGAAGAATGAAGGTGGATTTATATTTATCACCCTCCACAAAACTCAAAACCAAGTGGACCAAGGACCTCAACATAAAACTGGATACACTATATCGAGTAGAAGAGAAAGTGGGACACACCCACGATCAGATTTGTACAGGAGACAATTTCCTGAACAGAACCCCAATGGCTCAGGTTCTAAGATCAACAACTGATACGTGGGATATCATGAAGCTGCAAAGTTTCTCTAAGGCAAAGACATCTCACACTGTCTATAAGACAAATAAGCAGCCTAGAGATTGGGAAAGGCTCTTCACCAACCCTACATCTGACAGAGGACTTATATCCAAAATTTACAAAGAACTCAAGAAGTTAGACACCCATAACCCAATTTAAAAATGGGGTATAGAGCTAAACAGAAAATTCTCAACAGAGTACTCTCAAATGTCTGAGAAGCACTGAAAGAAGTGTTCAAAGTTTTCATTAGGGGAATGCAAATCAAAACAACCCAGAGGTTCCATCTTATACTCATCAGAATGGCTAAGATCAAATACTCAAGAGAGCACATGCTGTTGAGGATGTGGAGTACAGGGGAGCACTTTTCCATTGCTGGTGGGAGTACAAACTTGTACAACCACTTTGGAAATAGATTTGTTTTTTCAAAAAAAAAAACAAAAAACTGGGGATAGTTCTACCTCAAGACCCAGCAAAACCACTCCTGGGTATGTATGCAAAAGATGTTCCAACATCTCACAAAGTCACTTGCTCAACTATGTTCACAGTAGCTTTATTTGTAATAGCCAGAAACTAGAAACAACCATGATGTCCTGGAATGGGAGCTATCCCAAAAGCTGTTACCTGTAGGTGGGATATGTTCTTCTAGCTAGGCTGCTTTGTCTGGCCTCAGTTGGAGAGGAAGTACCTAGTCTTGCAAAAACCTGAAGTGTCAGAATAGGGAGATACCCAGGGGCCCTCACCAGTTCAGAGAAGGGGATAGGGATGGGTGAAGGATTATGGGAAGGGATGACCAGGAGAGAGGCAGTGTGTGCTATGTAAAGTGACTGATTTTAAAAAATTAAATAATTAAATTAAAAGCTTGAGGAATAGATAAAGAAAATGTGGTACAGCTACACAATGCAATACTATTCAGCTATTAAAGACAAAGACATCATGACTTTTCCAGGCAAATAGATGGAACTAGAGAATATTTTCCTGAGTGAGGTAACCCATTCCCAAAAGTGCATGCATGGTATATACTCACTTGCAAGTGTATATTAGCCATAAAATACAGGTACCATGTTACACTCCACAGACCCAAAGAGATGAGACAGAGACCTGGAATAAGGAAGGTGCTCAAGAACAATGGGTGCAACCTTAGCTGTGACTCACAACATCAATCATGGAATATGAAGAGGCCATCTCCTGTAGCCTGGCAGAAAGCCTGTGGAGTGATAGAGACACTAATCCATCCACAAACTTTCAACCCAAAATTCATCCTGTCTACAAGAAATGTAGGTTCGTGGGATTGGAGCCAAGACTGAGAGAACGGACAACCAACAACTAGCCAAACTTGAGACCCATCCCATGGGTAAGCACCAATCCCTGACACTATTATTGATACTCTGTTATGCTTATAGACAAGATCATGTTGTTCTCTGAAAGGCAGAGAGCTACCCAGCAGTTGATTCAGACAGATACAAATACCCACAGCCAATCAGTAGATAAAGTTGGGGACTGCTATGGAAGAGTAGGGGGAAGGATTACAGGCCCCAAAGGGGATGGGGACTCTACAGGAAGACCATCAGAGTTAACTAACCTGGACCTTTGGGACTCTCAGAGACTTGACTTAGACCTCCCCCTACATATGCAGCAAAGATGCAGCATGGTCTTCATGTGGGTCCCAAACAACTATAATGGGGGCCATCCTAAAAGTTGTTGCCTGTAGGTAGGATATGTTCTTCTAACTGGACTGCCTATCTGGCCTCAGTGGGAGAGGAAGTACCTAGTCTTAAAGAAGCCTGAAGTGTCAGGGTAGGTCAGGGTAGGGGAATACCCAGGGGCCCTCACCAGTTTAGAGGAGAAGGGAATGGGGATGAGAGAAGGATTACCGGGTTACCAGAAGAGAGGCAGTGAGTGGGATATAAAGTGAATGAATTTAAAAAATAAAATTAAATTAAAAAGAAGCAGTCTTTTTATTTATTTATTTATTTATTTATTTATTTATTTATTTATTTATTTATTTATTTATTTATTTCAAGACAGGGTTTCTCTGTATAGTCCTGGCTGTCCCAGAACTCACTCTGTAGACCAGGCCTCAGAAATCTGCCTGTCTCTGCCTCCCAAGTGCTAGGATTAAAGGCCTGCACCACCACTGCCCAGCAAAAAGAAGTAGTCTTAAATTCATTTGCACACACACTCACCAAAACAGTCATAGCAACTGACTAAATATCTGAGGCTTCTATGGTCTTGTCAGAGTGGCTCTAAAAACATGTACTTTTGTTTACGTAAAGCTACTACAACAGTTCTTACTGTATTAAAGAATCAGTGTCAGCAAAATTTCAAAACAACTCACACATACAGTTAGGCTTGGCTATATGAATACCAACGTACATCACTCTTCGATTTTCTTGCTATGTGATGGATCAAGGAAAAGTGCCTGGGTGAAATGAATTAGAACCTTGTGGTTGGATGACCACTAGTCTAAATGTCAGAAAGCCTTCAAAGGGTGTGCTGAAAAGAGGCTTCTATGCTGGCAATGCTGGAGAATGGAAAAGGACTGGGATAAAAAGACAATTGGCAGGGGCCTGATACTCTTGGAATTTTTCTCATCTGTTAAAGGTTGATCGAGGTAACACCAGGTCCTGGCTCTTGAAGATCATGACCCTGGGATGGATAATCCAACTAAGCAGACAAGTGAAAAGACAAAATTCAACTATTTCTTCTGCTCTCAACCCTCAGGCCCAGCTGACGGATGGAACTGTGAACAGATATTCTGGAAGACATACCAGGATTGTTGTCAGAAATCTTTAATTGTCCCCCTTACCCTCAGAAGAAATGGAAATAAGATGATCCCCTACTTAAAAATCGATCAAAGATCGATGCTACATTAAGTCGTTTGGGCAAATTCATATAGAAGGATATAGATGAGTCTAATACTACTGCGTTAGCCATGATTTGTTTCTGTGCAATATCAGTAGTTGTGAAGGATTCATTTGCGATATGTTGAAACTGACTGCTTCCAAAATCCGAAACAGAGCCCGGCTCCGTCTCAAATCACCTGAATGAACCATAAAAGGAATCAAAACACCACATGACTATGGGGGTCAGCCATTGATTGAATCCTTAGAGGAGTCACATTACCATTGTGCAGACACTTACCTTACTATGACCTTAAGCTGCTAGGCAGTAGCCTGGTTTAAGATAATCAGAGAAAGAAATCTAAACCACAGAAGATGTCAGGACTCTGAACCTTCTGTAAATACTAGCTTGACCTTGATCTTTAGGGAAGGGCAGGTGTAGCCATGCCTGTTTATTCCATTCATGGTAACATAATCACAGCTCAACCTCCCAGTTAAAGAGACCACAGTCTTCCATTATCTTCTCCATAGGGATGTGTCTCAGTGGATGTGTTCAGTAGTTAATATAGGCATGCATTTCAGATACCGAGCTCATGTTCAATCAAATCTAATGTAAACGTTATTCCTAATAGAGATGAGCACACTAACAGCTCTGATTTCACATTCCTGACTATTCTTAACCAACAAAGTATGACTGACCTTCCATGTAACTACAGGTACAGCACTCATGGCTTATTTACACTTGTAATCTCTCATCCATGTGCTCAGAAGAGCCATTGTTACTTCAGTCCTAGTTTGCTTTAGAACTGCAGGCATATGAACAGTGCTAATTAAGTAAATGTAATTCTACAACGATCATATTCATTTAAAATTGCGTTGTGGACATGTAATGTCATTTCTTTACCCTTTTATTTTTCTGTTTTAATTTTCAATTTACCCGAGCATTTGCCAGAGTCTGTGCAAGTAGAGTGGGCGTGTTTCTAGGGCCCTTGGTGTCAAGAACTGGGTGTTGGGTCCCCTGGAACTGCAGTCAGAGGTTATTGGGCTGAGATTCCAACTTGAGATCTCTGCAAAAGCAGCAAATGCTCTCAAGGACTGAGCCATTGCCCCAGGCCCAGGATTCTTTCCTGTGGGCAAGGATGTCCTTTATTTTGGATGATGAATATTTATCATGTGATCTAATTGAAACTCATACATTTATTTTTTTTAGCCACAACACTCCTCTAATCTAGCCATAACACTCCTCTCTGATGTGCTTCGTTAGAAGGTTGAATTGACCTTAGTTCCTATCCACTTGTGACAGTGAAGGTGACAAGAAGCTTGGCTATTTCCCCCAAACCAGTTTGTTTCTGGAGATTTTTAACTGACATGATACTAGAAGGGACAAACTCTTTCCTTCCCTATGTAGAGTAGGAACCAGTGGGCAGGAAGCTATTACTCCACTTTAAACCAAGATTGTGAATCTCAGTTTATGTTACATTGGGATATAACTTTGTGTTTGTCTGGTTTTAGAAAAAATATACCAAATAATATTTCTTATTCACTCAATTCTGAGTTCCCGACCATCCTTGGCAACAATGTGAGACCTTGTCTGAAAAACTAAAGTAAAATAAATAGAAAAGAGATGTATAAGTCATTGTATATGGAATTCTATATCTGTGAACAGAACAGACCGAGCAGTACTTCCAAGTTAAACCTGCAGTTATCCCCGGAGGCCTTGTCTCTCCACCATGCCCCAGCCTGCTAAGCAACTTCATTCCCACAAATAAATATACGTATATACATCATGTATACATATATATGTCATATATACATAGACTTAAATATTTTATTTATTCTATTAATTATTATTCATAATATTTTAATTATATATATAATTTTATGTAGCAAAGGCTAGTTTCAAACTTGCTATGTAGCCAACACTGGTTACGTTTGAAGAAAGCCTTAATTCTCCTGCCTCCACCCTGAGTAAGAGGATAACTTTTGCCACCTCACAAGTTGATGTGGTGCTAATATTTGAATCAGGGCTCTGTGAATACAAGACAAACATCCTACCAACTGTGTAATCCAGTCCTTGGGATGCAGAGGCAGGTGGATTTCCCCAAATTCAGACACCCTCACCTACAAAGCAGGGCCTAGGTCAGCCAGGATGACATAGTGAGACCCTGTCTCAAATCTTCTGCTTTGACTTATCAGTCAGTTAAGGTACAATGTTTTTAGTTGACCTCCAGGGAGCTGAAATCAAAGGAGGGAGTGGCTAGAACTGAACTTCCTGCCTCTAAACAATTATATGTATTGGAAATGCTTAAAAACAACTGTTTTTAAAAATATATTATGATTTTCATTGATTCCATGTAATAGCAAATGGAATATCCCCTCAAACCATGGCTTGTTTTTCTGTAAAACTAATTGCTTTGAGGAAAGTAAAGAAAACATGTCCTTTGGCAACTTGTTTCTGAAAGATGGCACGTTCTAACTATAAAATACACATGACATATGGGGGCAAGTGGAACTCTATCTCCAGCCAGAGAATCTGGTGGAGCAGATTAAGGAACCCCAGGGATTCTTATAATTGAGAACAGTAGGGCATTAAATCTGCTCCCGGTCACATTCCTGTCCTGATGCACATGACGACTACACCTCACTAAGAGGGCAATACAACTGGTCACATAGCACAAAGCCTAGTGCTCTCCATGCTAATAAGGTATCTCAGTGGGCTGGCTCTGGGGATTTAGTCCATTAGCTTCTTGGACATTCCATCCTGCAAAATTTAATCTCTAGTCCACTCCGAATAAGTTGATTGGACCCTTTCCACCATGAATAAACTGTTTGGACAAGAAGACTATCTCGCTCATCAAGGACCATTGTAGGGATAGTAAGACTTCATCACTGAGCTAGGCTGCCTAAGTCTCCTGCAGAAGGCCCCTCTGAGCTCTGGACACTCATCATGGGCTAAGTCGGATTTCTTGCACCCTGGGCTCAGTTCAGTCCTTTGGGCCCTGTTCTCAACTCCTTGAGTTTCCCAGTAGCATCTGGGTGCCCACGAGTTTGAGAACCATAGCCTCAGCACCAGCTTGTTCTGTTTCTCACCCAGAGAGAACAAGGAAGGAACATAGCCTAGTTTCCTTGAGTGGTGTCCTCACACCCCAGCGGCATGCAAAACACAGACCCACATATGAATGTTCTCCACCAATGTGGACCACAAGCGCTCACAGAACAGCTCTCTAACACGTAGACTCAAGATACTGTATTCATTAAAAATAAAAGCTGGATGTAAGTTATAAAGATATGCAAAAATTTACAAAAAAGGAGAATCTATTACTGTGAATAGGTTGTATGACAATGTCTAAATAATAAGACAAATAATTACTTAGACCTGCTTTGGAAAAATTTTACATTGTTGAAAACAACCACTTTATTTAATAAAATTTTAAACAATTATTTTTCATGTTAAATAGTTTTGTACATTTACTTCAAATTCTTAATATCAAAGTAAATTATGATGACATTAAAGCGCATGCATAATATGCTTGATAATATATAATGAATTAACATTAAAACTGTTTCAGAAGATTTACCTCTGCTAGAAAATGAGCACATCATAGACACCCATTTCTTATTAAAGATTTTATTAAAACCAAGTCTTTGCAACATATTGAAAAATGTAATATTCCACAGTAAAATATGTAAGAAAAAACCTCTATTTGTTATTAATGACACATAAATTTAAGAACATAATTAAAATTACACTAAATATCTTTCCATCCACATAGACATAAATATCTATCCATATAACAGATCTATAGAATATATATCACATAATAGACCTATATATCCAGATAGATATATTTATATCACAAATTCACGTTGATGACCTGGAATACCTGAGTGTTTACATTGTTGGTTTTCCAGACAGTGCAAAATCATTTGCCATCCTCTTTGTAAAGGGAGCAGCCAATCCAGAAAAAAATTACTTTGGTTGATAGATGCTGTCTCTCAAAGACCAAACAGGAGTCTTCCATAGGATTAAAGTTTATCTTCGGAATCTTCTTCCAAGGGGAGGTCAGTCTGTGACGTGAGGAATGATTCCCATGTAGCAAGGCACTGTATAATGGAACATCATGAGAGGGATTAGCTGCAGTCGATCGATGGTCAAGTGTTAAGACGATTCAAAATGCAACCCAGCAGATACACTGAGACAGCAATCTTCCCCACTGCTTCCATCAGCTTGAGAGCATTTATCATTTCTAAGATATTTAAATAGCCTTCCTGCCTCTCTCAGTGTGTGTGTGTTTTGCATGGGTGTATACGTTTTCTTTGTGTGTTCTCAGAGGCCACTGGGTGCCTTCTTTAACTGCTCTGTAAATTCCTTTTTGAGACAGGATCTTTTTATTGGACGTGGACTTCACTGACTCAGAGTGGCTGCCAGGCCAGCAATCGCCGAGCCTTTTTCTATTTCCGCCTGCGTAGCACGGGGATGACAGATTTGTGCCTCCACTGCAGGCTTTTTACATGGGGTGTTTAGGTACACAAGCTTGTGTAGCAGGTACTATGCCAACTGAATCTTCTCTCTGCTTTAGTATTCTATTTTTTACTGAGAGATACTCTTGACAAATAAGAGGAAACTGTATCAGAGGCTGAAAGAAGAGTTTGCTAAGACAATGAATTGTTATCCCATTGTCAGGTGAGAAAAGAAAGCTCAGCGTTACTCATCTGGACCTTAAAAGGCACACATTGGCATCTGGACCTGGTGCCGATGCAAACAGGCGCGGTTGCCTTCGGATCTCATTACATTAGGTATGAGGGATATATGTTTGTAACTCGACATACACTTCATGCACCCTGTCTAGCACAAGAGGTCTGAGAATGCTATCACTTGTTTTATTTTATGCTAAGACTGGGTGTTGAGACTAAATATTTAATGGCTAAAACATCACCAAAATGAGATAACAATGAAATATATACAGTACACCAATAGGTGGGAAAATAAATCATATAAAGTGTCTATTAATCCCCCAAAGCCAAAAAAGAAAATGGGACCAGGATGAATACAAAATAACTGCAAGATAACACACTCAAGCTTAATCCTATCAATAGTCAATTTAAATGTCTACAAAGCACATTTCTCAAAAGAATGGATAGCTTCCCGTTCTGGTTTTGCTGAATACTGCTTCATTGAGTCTTTCCAGAACAAGGGGCCACTCTTCCTTTCTTCTTAGGGATGGGTGGGAGGACAGGGGGAGAGAAGGGGGCTTACGGGACTTTTTGGGAGTGGGGGGGCTAGGAAAGGGGAAATCATTTGAAATGTAAATAAAAAATATATCCAATAAAAAATAAATAAAAAAAAAGAATGGATAGCTTGTGTACTGAACAGAAAACTAATACCCACCTGTAGTATGTTTACATTTGTTATGTATTTTAAATATAATTGCAAAATGAAAAACGAAAAAGAATTATGTCTATATAAAACATATGTCAAGGAAAAGACTGAATAATAATACTATATTACTACTAACGCCTTCAGAACAATGACCCTTATCAAGATAAAGATCTTTTATGTGAGTAGACACTGGTTCAAGATATTTTGAACAAAAGGAGAAGGGTAAACATATTTAAGATTGGTTTTTAGGTCCTTTTGTTTAACATGTTGAGAGAAAAACAATGATACAGATTTGAAGCATGTGATAGATCAAGTTGACCTAATGCATCTATCTACAAAACTAGAGAACACATCTCGTTCATGCTCTACACTCTGAACCTATGTGAGGTCTCAAAAATCTGGTGTGGTGGCCCACAGCTGTAATTCTAACACACAGGAGACTGATGCTTGAGTATTTCTCATTGTTAGTTCCTTTGTCTTCGCTACACTGTAATTTTCAGACCAGACTAGAATATGGAATAAGACCCTGTCATAAAAAACCTTAGTGTATGTCGGGGTCCAGCCTCGACACAGGATCAGAGTTCTCAACTGGAGATATCTGGGATATCTGGAAGGCGAATAATACATATACACAGACTACTTTTTGGGTACAAGCTGACAGGCAATTTTTTTTCAAGGCTTAAAGTTTCTCTTCTTTCTCACTCTCTGCTCTTTCTCTCTCGCTCATTCACTCGCAGCTCGAGGCTGCACACGCTCTGCATTCTCCTGCGCACTCTGCATTCTCCTGCACACTCTGCATTCTCCTGCGCACTCTGCATTCTCCTGTACACTCTGCATTCTCCTGCGCACTCTGCATTCTCCTGCACACTCTGCATTCTCCTGCGCACTCTGTATTCTCCTGCACACTCTGTGTTCTCCTGTACACTCTGCATTCTCCTGCACACTCTGCATTCTCCTGTACACTCTGCATTCTCCTGCGTACTTTACATTCTCCTGTGCACTCTGCATTCTCCTGCACACTCTGTGTTCTCCTGCACACTCTGCGTTCTCCTGCACACTCTGCATTCTCCTGAACACTCTGCATTCTCCTGCACACTCTGCATTCTCCTGCACACTCCGCATTCTCCTGCATACTCTGCATTCTCCTGCATACTCTGCATTCTCCTGCGCACTCTGCATTCTCCTGCACACTCTGTGTTCTCCTGTGCACTCTGCATTCTCCTGCGTACTCTGCATTCTCCTGTGCACTCTGCATTCTCCTGCACACTCTGCATTCTCCTGCACACTCTGCATTCTCCTGCACACTCTGCATTCTCCTGTGCACTCTGCATTCTCCTGCGCACTCTGCTTTTCTCCTGTGCACTTTTCTTTTCTTGCACTCTCTCACTCATACACACCTCTGGGTGCTCCCCTTTCACTCTCACACACACTCTTCACACACATCTCACACACACACCACATGCACTCTCCTTTCACTCACACACACACTCTTCACACACACCTCACATTCTCTCTTCACTCACTCTTCACAAGCTGTGCTCATGCTCTCTGGATTCGCTCTCTCAGTTGCTCTTCACGCGCTCACTCCTCACTCCTCACTCTCTACATTCTCTCTACATGCTCTCTACATGCTCTCTACATGCTCCCTACATGCTCTCTACATTCTCTTTACATGCTCTCTACATGCTCTGTACATTCTCCCTACATGCTCCCTACATGCTCTCTACATGCTCCATACATACTCTCTACAGGCTCTCTACATGCTCCCTACATGCTCTTTACATGCTCTCTACATGCTTCCTACATGCTCTCTACATGTTCCCTACATGCTCTCTACATTCTCATTTGCCTTCTTCTTGCCCCAGTCTTTTATTGATACTCCAAAAGCAGATTAAAAAAAGACATCATATAATCATTGTCAAATCAAATTCAAAAGAATAACCATGTCCCACAAAGAATCAAGAATTACAATTGTTCCCCAAAGTTTCAAGCTTCCCTATTCCCAGGCCTATAGCCAAAATAATAATTGCAAACTTATCATTATTTAAACTTTAACTTTAACTATTATACTTCAGAGCTCAGTGCTCCAAGGCCTGGTACTTGCATTTCCTTGTAAAGCTCTAATGATAAATGACATGGGCAAAGCTGCCAGGCATTGGCCAGAAAGAACTAAGTTAACCCTTAACTCAATCATTCAGCTAGCTTTCTGCTTCTGCACATTGCACACAATGACTCTCCTAAGAGTCCCAGTGTTTTGACTTAGTTTTATTAATCTAAGATCTTACATATTCTATACTTGCTTATCCTGGCAGGAACCACTCTCAAATGTTATGCAAAACATTTCACGGCTTTAATAGTTTTTTTTTTCTTTCTTTGGGGTGCCAATGTTGGCTTTAATTCATTTTCTAATAATTTCATCAAACTTTCTGTGCAAGTCAAGCATAATCTGGAACTACCATTGTGCAGTTATTGCATTTTTTCTTAGATGAGGACACACAGCATGCACCTGGGACATTAGGACTGTGCTATGCTGTGCCTCATGTCTCAATTTTTAATTGTTTAACAATCATTACATCAGGCAACATCTAGTTTCACAGAATTCTCCAGAGCAGAAGGAGAAAGAAGTAAGAAAGTCAGATATAATAGAATAATTATGCACACCAAGGCCAAATGAAAAACAGTAACGCACAAATGAAATCTATACAGTGATTGTCCAGGGCTAAGATTAGAAGAAATGGGAACAACTGTTGTTACAAAGAGCTGCCACGGGCTACTGAGATGTCTCCATCCAGGCCTACTGCAGGCAGTCCCTTATTTCAGATGGTGGGTCCCCTGGAGGAATGTGTGTCCTGCTTCTCAGGGTCCCACACACCATCCTTTTCTACAAGGAGCTGCTGCAGGCTTCTGAGATGTCTCCATCCTGGCCTACTGCAGGCAGTCCCTTATTTCAGATGGTGGGTCCCCTGGAGGGATGTGTGTCCTGCTTCTCAGGGTCCCACACACCATCCTTTTCTACAAGGAGCTGCTGCAGGCTTCTGAGATGTCTCCATCCTGGCCTACTGCAGGCAGTCCCTGTCATTGTTTGCTGTCCCTAGCAAGTATATACAAGAGTCAAGCCACATGTCCCTGAATGATGTAGAATGAAGATAAAAAACAAAAACAAAAACCAATTAGAGAAACCCATGAAAAACCCAGAGTGTTTGTAATATAAATAGGAGAATTTTAAATACTCCTGGACCATAGAGTAACCCAAAGGTGAAATGATGAAGTATTTCTAATAGAATTAAAAAGAAATCACAATATATCAAAAACTCCCATACACCACTAAATACCACTAAGGGAGTGAACAGAAAAAGTCTAATTGCCTACATTAGGGAAGAGAAAAAGATCTGCAGTTCATACATTTAATTTCTACTTTAAAAACCAAAAGAGCAAAAGCCAAACAAATAGCACCCAGCAAACATATTAAAGCCAAAGCAAGCAGCAGCAGGTTCATGTATGTGCATTTGTATATCTGTGGGCAAACCAGAGTGGGAATCAATGAAAGACTATAGGACAAATATTAGAGAAAAACCAATGGCACTCAACATTGAATCTCTGAGAAGATTAGTAATATTCTTAAAGGAAGATGGGGCAGCGTGAAAGGGCTTGATGGTAAAACACATAAGGGTCAACTCCACAAGGTAACAATGACAAAGAAAAAATGAGATTTACTAAGACTGAAGAACAAAAAGGCTTTTTTTTTCTTTTAGCTCAGATGCTACTGACTTCAAGAAGGAAAGTTCACAAGCTTTATGATGTTGCACTTGAAGTTCAGATGAAATGGAACCATCATCAGTCACGCAAAAGGCAAAGATCAGCAAATTGAGTAGCACAGATACAAACAGAAGACTGAAGACACAGGCGAGCTTTCCAGCTAACTCGAGTGAATGCCATTGTAGGAGAAATCAGCTATAGACTGATTGTGATCAGAAATATAGATGCAAAATCTCTAAAAAAATTAGTAAGGAAATGCCAGTAATCTATACAAAGAATTATATGTAATATGAAAGTGGATTTTTATCTTGAAATGTAAGGTTTTATCAATATTCAATATCACTGACATATCAAACACAACATCATCTCCAGGGCAGCAATACTCAAGAGCATTTGCCAAATGTCAAAGACTATCTATTCCCAATCAAATAAAAAATTCTCAGCAAATTAAGAATAGATGTGAAAGTATATGCATCTGAGAAAGAAAATCTGTAAGAAAAAAATCCTAAAGTTTACCTTCTATGCAGATATGCAATAAATATTGGTTATGTAAGAATAAGTTTTTCTTTCCAGTTTAAACTCAGTTTCAGGTATCCTTCAGCAAATTTAAGTATAAAAATGAAAAAAGAATACAAACAGAAAAGTGATCCACAATCTTCTCCACACACTGGGAGAGCCCATGTTCCCTTTCTGCTGAGCTCTCGTCCCTCCTCAGAGAGGTCACCTAACCAGCAGCTGTCAGCCATGAAGAACCATCCAAAGCATTTGCTGCTTTCAAATAAACTCAGTCAAACTACCACTTAAATAAACTGACCACTCTTCAGCTTAAAAGTCAACGTGAAATTTCCAGCAGCTTTCTTTGTTTAGAATTCATGTACAATAAAGACTCCAAATTATACTGAGAATGACACTGGCCCTCAACAGTCTCTCTTCCACCACCATCCTATTGTATTTTAACTAAGCCAGTCTAATAATGGCTGTGGCATGCTAATTACCAACCATGTGGATTAGTATTATGAACCACCATTTATTTATAATGTAAGCACTAAGGCCATTGACACATGGTAAAGAGACATGAGCTACCTAGTGAGTTTCTTGCCATCTTCCAACTTGAGGTAGAGAAAAGATTTTATGGATTTTGATTACTGAAAAATTACATAACAACTCCAATAGAGTAAGATGTATAATCAACATTGCATACATTGCTATGAATATTCAACAGACATTACAATGGTTGTTTTATACATCATGCTTTCTTTCACTCAAATAGTACACAACACACAGTAAACAACAGTATACAACACACATTACTATCACAAACTCTATTTTACAAGTGAGGAAGCTGAAGTTCAAATAACCTAGGTATATTTAAAGCATTGCAAATAATCTGGGGACCATAGCTAGTGTTTATTCATTGACATATGGAGAATGATAGATCTTCTACGTCACCACAAAAGTATACAAGTCACTGGCAAACATGACAAGATATCTTTTACACAGTAGAAGAAGGACTACTTGGAAGGAGAGGTGGGAAGAAAGTATGGGAGACATCAGGGTGGTCAATTTTTAAGAAAAGACAATATATATTAAATATGTATATATGGGAGTTGATTCTCTGTGTATCTCTTAAGCATGCTCTAGTTCTCGTAGTAGACACACCATTGAAGATGGAGTCTAGATACAATGGGCATTCAGCTAATGCTCAGTAAATGTATTGAACCACTAATGCTAACATGCTGATCAACATAAAAACATGCTGTTTTCCTGGGTTCTTTTGATGTCTACCTTCTAAATGATAAGTTTTGACCTCCTGTCCTCTGGCCTCATTTCTGCTTGGGTTTCAGGTCAATGACAATTCTGGGTTTGGCCTTGAACTATGTTACTCATGAGGCCATCCAATCTCTTCAGAGATTTTAAAATTCTTTTACATGGCATTTTATCACATTTATTAACTGATTATTTACTTTGTGTGTAAGAGTGAGGAGTACATGCCAGAGCATGTATGTGGAAGGCCTGTGGGAACTGGTTCTCTCTTTATACTATCTGGGTCCTGACTTGGTAGCAAGTAGCAAGTGCTTTTAGGTACTACGTCATCTTTCTGGTCCTTTTTTTGAATTATTATTGTTATTATTGTTATTATTATTATTATTATTATTATATTTTACCTTACATAAATATATTTAGTTAGTTAACTGTTCCTTTCCACTCATGTGGGGGTAGTAGTTAGTTGAGTTGCCTGATAACTGGTACATAAATCATGTCAATCTATAAAATATCTTCTTAAAAACAATAAAAAGGGGCAATAAAAATGGCTCAGCTGATATATCTGCTTGCTGCAGAGCCTGACAGCCCAAGTTTGTTCCCCTACATCTTAATGCTATAACCCTTTAATACAGTTCCTCGTGCTGGAGTGACCCCCAATCATAAAATGATTTTCACTGCTACTTCTTAAAGGTAATTTTGCTATTGTCATGGATCATAATGTAAATGTGTTTGGAGATAGAGGTTTCCTACAGAGGTCTCAACTCACAAGTTGGGAATCGCTGCCTTAGATCCACATGGTGGAAGGAGATAAGCAACTCCCTCAAGTTATCCACTGATCTCTACGTGCACACACTCAACCGCTAAACAAATAAATAAATGTAACAAAAATATTAAAAAGCTGATGCCTAACATTTCTCACTTCTCGTTATTCTTTCTCAAGTCATCGTGAACTGGAGAAATTCAGTAAGACCTCAAGCATTAGACAGTTCACATGGCACAGTGAAGCACCTTAGTTCCAAGAGGATCTCCTGTGATCAGCATTGTGACAGTTGAAAAACAATAAGGAGAAAGTTTCCAGTCTCTCAAAACCTAGTGGTACTTGCTTTGTAAGTTAGCTTTTTTAATAAGGTACTTCTATTTATTTGGCTTTAAATTGAGACTAAGCATTTAATTTTTTTTTATTTTAAATTACCACTATCAATCAAGCTAGTTAGTATCTGTATAAATCGGAAGGAGGGAAATAAATTTAAAAATGATATTAATCACAGACAGCCTCTCTGGTCTAGTCTTTGTAGTATTAACTAGATTTACCAAGTTGAGTTTCTTATACAACTGTAGGACAACTTATAACAACAAAAGGCTCTCCTTTTTTGAATAACATGTCACATTTTTTTTAAGTGGCTTCTGACGGAATCAGATTAATTCTATTTTAGTTAGGAGAATGGATTTAGGAGTCACAAGGCTCAGAGAGTGAAGGCCCTTCCCATGCAAGCCTGCTGACCTGAGTTGGATCCTCAGATCAGAGGTAGGAGGAGAGAACTGGCTTCACGAAATTGCCCTTTGACCTCTCTAGGCATGCCCCGGTGCGGTGCACACACACCTACACACATGGGAAACAATAAATGTTAAAAGTAAAACCAAACAAAACTGGTTCATAGAATTCTGTGCTATTTCTTCCCAATAGCACAGAGTGAATGATCTACACTCTGGAAGGTTAAGTAATGTGGTGGGTGAGTGTTAGCCAGGTTGGGGTGGAACTGCAAACAAGGTTCAAGACAAATCCTCTGTGACTGAAAATCCAGCAAGCATTCTCTCCGGGTGCCTGTGCTCTACAGCCAAAGGCCAACTGAGAGCAGAGAACTCTGAGAGGCAGTAGTTGGGAAACAGAGCCAAACTTCGAACAAAGATGCTAGGAAAGGTAAGCTTTAATTCCAAAACTAACTTTTAGTTTTAAAGTAAATCTCTTGCTGCTTCAACAGAGGTGATAACATTTTGCTACCAGAGCAGGCAAATGTCTCCTTAGTTCTCAGGTGCACATTAATCCCACAAACAGATGTGATCAAGGTTTAAAAAGATTCAGTGGTGACAGTAACGTTCTCATAGACGCAACAGCTTTCCGTGGGAAGTATCTGCATTAGGGGTTGGTACTGAAATTGGGTCGCCTTGTGGAATGTGAGGTCTATGCCACACTGTGACTCTCTGTCTTGTGTGGCTTCTTCACCCACTTATAGAATAAATGGGTTTACACTAAAAAGGAAGGTCCCCATTTGACTGAGGCAAACATGAAGTTGGTGAACGGAATTACATAAGATTTACAATTTTGTCTAGTTGTGCTTGCCTAGAGACATTATGAAATATAGTGATCATAAATTTTTAAACACTCCCCCAAGTATTTGGTATCTGCAGGATAATTACCATGATATGGTTTCCAAAAGTAAGATCCAGAGGCACATGAGACATCTTTTCAGTCATCACCATAGTTACTACTGTTAGCCTACATGTGCTGACTGCCTCTTAACTGGTTCAGTCTGTTGCTTTTCTTTCATTTAACATTTTGAAGTCTGTTTTCTGTATTGCAGTTTCAGACCCAAGTAAAATGAGTAGTTTAGGAGACACACTAATCTTAGCAGCACAAATCTTAATATAATCTAGTTTGGAATCTGAGGCAGGAGGACTGCAATTTCAAAGCATGGATGGACCACAGTGTGAGTTCAAGGCCAGGCTGGGCAAGCCAGTGAGTCTCTACTTCAAAATAGAAATGTGCAGATATTCACGTGTTCTGAATATGTTGCTCAGTGGTAAAGCACTTTCCTGGCATATGAAAGGCCCTGAGTTCAATTCCCCATATTGCCAAGAACAAACAAACAAGAAAACAGCAGCAACAACCAAACCAAACTAATCAGGAGAGAAATGGGGAGAGGAACCTCACTTTTGTAAAAGTGTAAATCCAGATTCTGAGAGCTACCTTGCAAGTTTTAACCATAGAAATATCAGCAACTTTGAAATATCAGGGTTTATATACTGCCTTTCTGCAATTACAATCAATGTAAGCTGTGTATGCAGCTTAACAGCTGCCAGAGTTAAAGCAAAAAGACTCATTAGCTACAGACGCCATCTTGTGGCCCACTTATTTATTATTCTGTAGTAGTTTGTGGATGCCTGACTACTTAGTCTGATAAAGACACAAGGTGCCTTGGGTACTATTTATTCAATTTTTCTCACTTTCGCACATGGGTTGGGTTACTGGGGCAGTGAAATGTTACGACTATTTCTTGGAGAAACTAATCCAAGGGCCTGAATTTGCATTCATAGTCTTTCAAATACTGTGGTCTCCTCCTCCCAGTATTGCTTTTGACATAAGGAGCCAATCACAGAAGGCTCATCAGCTTGAAACTGTCCGACTAGAAGCTTCCTTTCTCAAGCTCATTCCTGTTTAACTATATATTGACCCTACAGAAGATGACAGTGAGAACAGTTACCCTGCTCTCATCAAATAATTGATTAGATCGCAGCTATGATATTTTGCATTTCCCACGCTTTCTTCTTTTGTTCTCCTAAAGGTTTATGGTGCATGTGTATGTATGTGAGTGTGTGACTGTATGAGTGTGTGTGTGTGTGTGTGTGTGTGCATGCATTCTGCTGGGACACAGGAGAAGACTGTTACTTTTCACTGACACGAGCCAATGGGTATCATGAGTACGAGGCAATGCTGACAGCTAATTCTAGACTTTTCATTAGTTGCCCCCCCCTTTTGGAAGATGTGATATCCTTATATATATCCTTTGTATGTTCTAAAGTATTTAATCCTTCCTAATCTCTTCCTATTAAATCTCTAAACACCTAAGCCTCAAAAATGCATGCCCAGTGCAAAGTATGAGGAAAGCAGGTGTCTTCCTTTACCTCCCCATTGTATGTATAAACTCCTGTTCATTAGCAAGAATAATTGAGAGATAATTATATTTCAGGACATAAAGTCATGAGGAGACTATTTTAATAGATGCTTTGAGACAGCAGAAGTCTCCAAAATACCAAAAGTGTTTACTAATTATATGAGAAAAAAAGGCACAGTTATGTAGAGCAATGCATGGATTATTACTTTTGAATGTCTAACTTGGATAGAAAATTTCATTGTTTATTTTCTTTCTCTCTTTCTTTCTCTCTTTCTTTCGTTTTTTTGTTTGTTTGTTTGTTTTTCTTTTGGTTGATTTTCAGAGACAGTCTCACTTTATAACTCAGCCTAGTCTGTACGTTACCATGTAGAGCACAGGTTGCCCTGAAAGTCATGGCAATTCTTTGGTCTCAGCCTGACAAAGTACTGCAGTTATAGGCATATACCACCACATCTTGCCATGCTTTAATGTTAAATGTACATTTCTTTTAGTTCTGTTTCTAGTTCCTTTCTCTTTGTTTATACAAAAGAGAAAATTTCTAGTGACCATTTTTCCACCTGTTAATGTCATTTCCTAGTATCTACAAAAACTTTGTTCCCTGTCATATTTCTTCTGGTGAGTGGAGAACATATTATAGCAATTGCCTCCAGTGGGCAGTCCAAACAAATTCAAAATAAAAATAAGTCGCCCATTGTGAATTGGAATCTATAGTCAATTATGGAGCCACTGGGCAGTAAGAACAGAATTATTAACATCCTAAGTCCATAGGATTTCCTCCTTTCTTGCTTGATTCATTCTTATTGCATACCTCTGGTTTTATTTGAAATAAGAACTAATTGCTCACAAAAATTTCTATGACGTAGAAGACATAAAGGATGACAGAATGAATCATTAAACAATCAGGAATGTTGATCTGTCTTTAAAGTTAGGTGAGAACTTCTAGCTATTTAATAGATGGACATTGCATGGCACCAGGATAAAAAGAAGTGGCTGTTTTCTCTTTGATGATGATGGTCACACTCATGAATTGGATGGTCCACACAGAAACACTACAGTAAGCCTGAATTTCCCAACCCTGAGATGGTTTGGCTTCTAATAGTGTCTTCCAGTGGCTAAGAGAGAAAGTTACAAAGGCATAGGAAATGGATTAAAACATTTTAACTGGCACAAAATGACTAGGATGATTAAAATTGTAAACTTCTGAGCCTATTAACCTAAGTAGGTATGTGTACTTAACAATATCCTCCCTTCCTCTCCCCCAACCCCACACATAGGAGCACTCCAATACCACAGTGTATAATGATGTTCTGAAATAGTATTCCCACAGTGACCAAGACACGTCCATGAGGTTGGGCCTTGTGGTTCTACGTCAGGAACATGCCCATGTGGGCAATACATGTCACTCAGGACTGTGTTCTTGGCTTGCTCTAATCCCTAGAGCTCCTCTTTGCTTTGGCAGTAATAAGGGTGAGGTTAACTATTAAAACACTGTGCCTTTTTATTCAGATTCAGCCTGAGAGGCAACATGTAAAGAAACGTAACAATTTAATACACACTACTAAATCCACTTTAATATAACCTACTGAATCTCTGTTCCAAGATTTTAAAAGAAAAGCCAAACACTGCCTGCATTCTTGAGGCTCAGAATCACAGGGAAAAAACTCTACCTAAGTAAAGTTTTTCCCGTGTCCAACCTTGTCTTCCCAAGGTGACTCATGCAGAGAACTGAGAAGTGCTGGTGACTATGTATGACACTTATCCAAATAGCAGAGGACACTAATTAGAAACTGGTGCCAGAGTTCCAAGTTTCTGGAGTTAACTTTCACAGTCATCTAGAAAGGGAAAAGGGGGTGGGTGGAAGACCGCCAGTCTCCGTACTAAGAGTCAGTTTAGAATTAAAAGCTTCAGTTGAGGCTGTAACTCGGATTTCTAGCTGCCAAAGGGTTTTCATAACACCTGGCAGGAAAATAAAATAACCAGGCTTCTCTTTCTGTGGGTGGGATGGATAGTTTTCATTTAACCTCTTCAAGTACACCGTTGTTCAGTTTTGGTTTTCTGATGGGCAAATCCATTCTCTTTCCATTTCCCTCCTTGATTGAGACCACTGAGGTGGGACAGAAACCAAGCAGCCATTTTCTCTCTCCTGGACTGTCTCCATCAGAGATTCATTGCAATAATGTCATGGGCTTATTAGATCTTCCTTTCTTTAGTTCAAAGAGGCTCCACACACTTGACTCTGGTACTATTTGGAAGTTTCTCAACTCCCCCTCCTCAAGCCTCACTCGCTCCTGAAATGAGACCCCTGACACTCCCCATTCTTCCTGGACTCATCCTTAAATGAACTCTGCTTTCATCTTCCCGAGTCATGGTGGCAGTCCACGGGCCGTGGTGCAATCACGTTTGATTCTTCACAGGATTCACTTTTCTCTCTTTGGAACTGCTCACTCCTCTTAGGTCACAACCTCTTTCAAAGTCTGTGACTTTGAAAGTGTAACTAACTTTTCTATAAATTTTCAAGCCACTTTACTAAATTCTAGGGAATATGAAAATGGCAAGACTTTCCCTCCTTACCTTTCCTTCTGCATTTAAAAAGCACTTTATCCTTAGGCTGATGGCAGATGAAGGTGACATTTCTCCTGTGCTAGTTAGAATAAAATTTTGGGAGGCTGTTCTACTTGCTCCTTTTACTAAAGTAATTTTTCTGATTCTTCAGCTTCCAAAGAATGAAATTTCTGACAGAAATCTGGATCAGGATCTTTCCTAGGTAGCAATTTTATAATTATAATCAATACACTTTTACCTCCTATCAGAATTCTTGGGAGCTATTCTATCTTGGGCCAGACTGGTTTTCAGCCTTTTTTTTTCCCACATCAGAAAAATGTGTCAAGTCTGTAGTGTAAAACTGATGTTAAAGCAACACTTTGTGGGCTTCCATTTTCCAAACATAACAAGGGAGGCATTGCATTCCCGAATACCTATGCATAGGTAACTATGCTTGGAGAACATTCAGAACCCCTGGAGTCTGTCTGTCTATTACTTAGTTCATAGAAAAAGACCTAAGCTATTCTTTGTATGTGTATGAAATTTTTTAATGGCTCACAAATAACTAATTTGGATTTTAGAAACTCCTCTGCAGTAGTGCCCATTTGGATAGAGATTTGCCTTTGCTAAGAATTTTTTTCTCTGTTTTCATTTACCTCCCAGAAAATGCATTTCACCATGAACGCTTCTCTACTTCCCAGCGGTCCATGTGGACTCAAACATTTGTGGTGCCAATATGCCCCAAATCCTTCTATAGGTCTGTCTGTGACAAGCAACTGAACAAAGCAAATTTAAACAATTGTCCATTAAAAATATCAGCACAAACTGCAACGATGCCTGCCTGTGATTCTATCACTCAGAGGTTGAAGCAGGAGGATTGCCCCAATCCTGAAACCAGTTTGGGTTACAGAGTGAGTTCTAAGCTATCCTGGGCTACACAGCCTCAAAAAAAAAAAAAAAAAAAAAAAAAAAAAAAAAAAAAAACAAAACAAAACTGTAAAGCTGTATCAATCAAGTGAATATATATATATATATATATATATATATATATATATATATATATATATATTATTTTTTCCATAATGAGCTTTAACTATATGAGAAAGATATAAACTTAAAGTTGGATCTACCACAGTGCCTCACACATGGGTTTGATAATAGTTTTTTTTTAATTAATTTGAAAATCAGAATATAAAGTACTGGATTTCATTGTGGCATTTTTGTGCATATTTCATTGGTAATTGTAGAATTGTTTCTTTTCATTTATTTTAAGGTTAGTGTTGGTATCTTGACCTCCAAAACCTAAGACATCATGTAGGTGTGACCTGCACACCTGTTGCCAAGGCAACAGCCACCATATTCCCAGAATCCACTTGGCTCACCTCTCACCTTTACCTGTGACCACATCACCATCCTTATATGAAGGCCCCTCAGATCTCCCCCCCCCCCCCACCCTTCTCTTTCCTCAGCCACTTTGCCCTTTCTCTCAATAAACCTCACAAGGATCTATTAGGCCTGGTGTGGTCATTCTGGCCCTGCTAGTATACAAAACAATGGGTTTCCTGATAGCATTTTCTTTGTACTTTTCACTTCCATTGTATTTCTAATTTGTTCAAGTCCCTAAGGCCCTCCCTCAAGTTCCTGGTCTGCATTTGAAATTCATTAAACAGTACTTCTGGTTATTTCATAGTCATATTACCCAAATTTTGAATAGCTAATATTCAAAATTATCTTAAGACTTAAAAAGAGATATTTAGACAACTGCTTAAGTATTTCTGTCGCAGTCTTGCAAATAGTTTGTATTGCTGGTATTAGCGTCAGGTCCAAAGTATACACTGTTTCTCCTCAAAACAGTAGGTACATTAACTTCTTCCAAAACTGAGTCTAGGCTCAATTCAAGCTGTGGGGACAGAGTAACAAGGTTCCTAGCCCTGGGACAGGGCATTGGTGTGAGCCTTCATAAGTATCTGTGGGTGTATCCACAAGGTGTATCCACAAGGCTGCTGTGGGTGTAAGGCTAGTTTGCGTAGAATGTGGATATTTTCACTTTCCTTTGATGAGTGTCCTCTCAGTTACTGTTAATGACTCCTTGAGGATTACAAACAGCAGGAGTCCAGGAATTGAAGGTGTGGTTAAGTCTAAGCAAAATGGTAAACACTGGAACCTACAGGACAACACTAAGGCTATGTGAAAGAGCTCTAAATATATGAGTGCAAAATATATATAATTTCTCAACTATGCAAAATATAAGGATGTAATATGAATTATGAAGGGCCTCATGAATCTAAAGGAACAAAGGCAGCTTTCCTGTGAGCCACCTTTCCAGAAAGATAAAAAGGCAGAAAGATTTCAGAGTTCAAGGCCAGCCCCCCTCCCCCAACACACACAGAGGTTAGGCCCAGATAAGGTAGAAATGGTAATGGGGCCCCACCCAATTAGCTTATCTTCTGTGCTTCCCAGAGGCAGACAGATCTCTGAATTCTTTGGCAACAGTAAGAGGGAAAAAAAAGTATGCTTGCTGTCTCCAAAGAAACAAAGGGCTGGGCAGGAGGGATGTAGATTCATAAGATATTCAAAAGGAAATCTGCAGAAAATGACTGGATTCCTATGTAAAATAAAAGACTGGACTAGAGTTCTCCGGGATAGGCGCCATTTGCAGAATTATTTTTAGGATAAAAAGAGAACTGCTTGGAGAACTGACAGACAAACAAGCAAGCAGGACGTGGACAGAAAGATCTCTTAGAATAGCAAGCAGAACACAGGTCTTCCATCAGCTTGGAGCCAGGATATGACTTAGAGTCATTCTTTTCCCTATCCCAGACACCCCTTCCCTCAGAACCCCTCTCCAAGCTGAGGCTGGTCCTTGGCAAAGCTTGACTATAGAAAGATTTCTGACTCTTCAGGAAATTATGAAACAATTCTGTATGCAAGTAAGAGCCATTTTTCTTACCTCTGGCAAAACAGACACATGCCTCTCCCTCCACTGATCTATATCTGTGGCAGGTGTCAGCATGTCCAAGTCCTAGCTGGCCTCCGCGTTCGTTCTCTCATTCCCTTCTCACAAGCACCCCTTCCCTTACTGTGCCCCTGTCCCCTCCCCCAAAGCCTCTGCCCAACCCTCCCCTCAGCCAGTACAGCTGGCTTAATAGTGTTACTTAAGATAGAAAAAAATACACACATTTTAAGTATTAGTAAATATCTAATTACATAATGATTTATAAATGCATGAAAATTATGACTACTTGAAAAATTATGTAAAAAGCTGATAAATGTGACATCAAAACTCCAAATACATTCATTTTAATCATCATGGCCCCAAATAAAAGAGTAATATAATGTGGGCATTTCCAAAAAGGGCCATGCAAATGCTTATTTAATCAGTATGATAATCTTGGGCTAGCAAATTATTTTTCTATAATTACACTAATATCTATTTTTCTGTAGGAGATGGAGTTATTAACTTTTATGTCTTCTTTACTTTAGGATAACTACTTAATTTCTATGTGGTGGTTCTCAGTAAGTATGCATTACTTTTCTTTTAAATAGAACACAAGGTTACAAAATAATGATTTTTATATACCCACTAGTAATACTAAATATAAAAAAAATAAAAGGACAAACAAGAAAGAAAAACCAAAAAACATAAGAGTCTGTGAACTACAGAAGTCTAGAATCCAGTTCCCTTTACTAGCTCTGAAAGAATAGAAAATCCAACCTTTTAAGGAGCCCCAAACACTTCATATTCCAAAGCCCTCTCTTTGTTAGAAACTAGGTAAAAGGTCACATTCCAGAGTCCACCCTTTAAGACCTAGGCAAAAAGGCCTTAAATAGGTGATCCTGGCCCCACAAGGTTACTGGAAATGAGCTAAGCTTATCTTGCTTCTGTAAATGGCTTACCCCATTACCTATCCAGGAATTCACACAGCCACAGACTCCAAGAAAATAGGAAATTGGGCTCCGATAATTTAAACTGATTGGCCTAAAAACTATGGAATGGTACAAAGCGATTGGCTTGCATTTCGTGGGCTCTCTATGTGAAGGAATGATTGGTTGGTGATTTCCAAGCTCCTGATGCTAAGGAATGATTGGCTGGCTTTGTTGTGAACTTATAAAAGCTGTCCCAATTCTGCACTTGGGGGTCCATAGTCCTCTAGCCCTGCTCGGTGTCCAGCTGTGGAACCCAGAATTCTGGAATAAAGAAATCCTCATGTTATTGCTTGAAACCGTTTCTCGAGAGTAATTTGGGTGTCGCCTTCTGAGGCGTGGGGTGCTGGGGCACCCTTGGTTTTTGGGGGTCGTACAGCTCCACCCCTCAAGGCATCTTCCAGTTCCCTCTGGTCAACTCCCTATCCTTTTTATCCAGGTCAGGCTGTCCATGGTGCATTAGTACATGAAGAAAGCAAAGACATTTCTAAGAGCAAAGGGCCTTCAACTAAACTATAGATAAATCAGGGTTGTTTGTAACCGCCTTAAAATTCACAGTTATGTCACAAGACAAGTTTTCTACTAGGGAAAAGGTCACTGTTTTCTTTTATGGTTTTTGTCAAACCTAGAGTCAGCTACCCTGAAATGAAGTCCAAGGAGGTCCCTTGTGTGCTCATATGTAAGAGGAGGTAGGATAGCTAAAAAGTCAGTGATGCCAAAATAATGCTTTCATAAGAATGCACTTTCATAATTCTTTTCTCTCAGGATCAACATTCTTTGAAGCTTTCTCCATCACTATAAGCATCCAGAATAATAAAAAAC
Source organism: Apodemus sylvaticus (assembly GCF_947179515.1). Taxonomy (NCBI): domain Eukaryota; kingdom Metazoa; phylum Chordata; class Mammalia; order Rodentia; family Muridae; genus Apodemus; species Apodemus sylvaticus. Next base: position 45,242,735 of record NC_067475.1, on the reverse strand, counting down.
AATGAAAGAAATCCACTTTTAATTCCATATGCCATACTATATTGTTCCAATATCCCTGTCACATTACCACATTCGAAAGAATTTGTTTATCTGCTGTTGATGTTGAGCTCCTTATTATTCTTCAGTCAAGGTCACAGGCCCCACCCGATAGCATTCCTATAATATCCCATCTCCTAGTGAGGTCCAGGTTATCTTAGTTTGTGTAAGCACACTTCACAATGTTCTCAGAACAGTGAAATTGACTGCAGACACACTGTGCAGACTAGTCCCCTACACAAACAGACGCATGCTGGTACTATCCGAGTTGGGTGTGGGCTTCATGTAGAAAATAATGGAGCACTGTTTTATATCCATCCTTTAGCCAGAGTCAAATGTCTCCCAGAGTCAGGAATCTGAGTATGACATTTCAGAGTGCCAATTGTCAGCTTCTGACTCAGACCCGTTCTGCATAGGTGTAATCTCATTTCCCTCTGTCATTTTGATATGTAAATTTGAAATTATACAATCTGTGATCATTTCCTTTTCTACAAGTAAATCCAAAGGCAGATGTGTGAACTCTATTTTATCTTTTGCAAAAGGAATAGACCCTTTGGGAATTTATCTATGTGAATGTTGAAGAAAAAGGAGACATTTCTGTGATGATATGATTAAATTAAACGGGGATGGAAAGGTCATGAAACCCTTCATTTTTCTGTGTGTCTGAGACAGTCTGAAGTGAACAGATGACAATACACTGCTGATCTTTAGGCCTGTGAAGCTTTTCTACTCATTAAGATTTCTTGATCACTCATGGGTGACTTCCCTTATGCCTTGTAGAATGATGTGCCAGATATGTTAAGATTTATCACCAAGGAAACAACAAGGGATGTCTGGAGCAGGGTCTTTTTAAGTTACAATCATAAAAATCAATTGTTCTTCCAAACAATAGGTGCGTAAGATGCATCTTCAGTAACAGAAATGCAGTTCACTTTGGGGCAGAGTTAGAAACACAACCCAGTGAGGTGAACTGCTATGAAAGAAGAAAGACATTTGTAGTGACTAAGAATGTTAATGTTAATTTAACTGTTTTCAAGGAAGTGATGTTTGTGTATTGTAAGACCCCCCAAAATCGAGGGCACCCCGACGCCCCAGCGCCCCACACCTCAGAAGGCAATACCCATTTCACTCCCGAGAAATGGTCTTGATGCAATAGCAGGAGGATTTTTATTCCAGAGGCTCTGGGGTCCACAGCCGTACACACTCAGGGGTAGAGGACTGTGGGACCCCTGTGCAAATGAAGTCGGGGTATTTAAAGGGGAAAAATCACAAGACGAGGGGTGGAGGACACAATTCACAAGGCAAGGGTGGAGGACAAATTATGCATGGAATGGGGAAGTACAGAATAAGGAAGTAAGGCAATAGTTTATGCCTTAAGGAAGGTTAGAGTTTATCTGGAGCAAATGTCCTTGGGGCATTGTATAGTTAAACATTGGAACTAGAACAGAGTGGGCTATCTTTCTCAAGCTGAAAGCAGAAAAACAAGTTACTGGGCTAGTTGTTTAGGGGTCTAAAAACACTGAGTTGGGGTCTCTCAGTATAAACCAAGTTTTAGCACAAGAATGACATGAATATACATTTAGGTAAGATGTCCTGCCAAATCCCAAATATTTCAGTCATGTTCAACTGAATTAATAAGAATATTCACCCCCACAATTATTTTTTAAAGCTCAACCTTAAGCCTAGTGTGGTAGCACACACTCTTAACCCCAGCACTGGAGGCAGGGGCAGGGGCAGGGGGCAGGGGGGAGGGGGCAGGGGGCAGGGAGCAGGGGACAGAGGCAGAGGCAGAGGCAGAGAGAGGCAGGGAGATGTCTATGAGTTCCTGGTCAGACTGGTTTACTCAGCAAGTTCTAGGTCATTGGATGTTCTGGACCTGAAGCCACAGTCAGTGTGTGGTGTGACACAGGTGCTAGGGCCATACTCAGGTTCTCTGCAGGAAAAGGACACACCTTAACGGCTGTGTGCCTGTCCAACTCTACAAGGCAGACTCATGGCCTTCTCTCAGCTGATTGTCACTAAGATGCCACAATGTAACTGTGCCCAGGCTGGACCACAAGGAGAAGGAATGACCACTGCAGATTTAAACAGTCCTGAAACTGACACCTTACGTAGATAAAAGGACTTCATTAAGGAGAAGTGTTTCAGATCATTCAAACCTGAGGTTTACAGACATACTGAGATGTTTGGATTACATAAAGCATATGAATGCAGGATCAACAATAAGGCAAAAGAATGAGCATCATCATATGAAAACTCCTTAGCCTTCTTAGAAGGAAAGACGAGATTAAACTGATACTGTGTTCATCAGCCTAATCTTTATCTCAACACTGCTCCCACTTCTTCCTCCAACACAGCTAAATGGTTTGAACATGTCCCTCACTTCTATGTTCTTGTCCATGAGGTTTTGGTATGTGGATTTTGATTTCTCACATCTTTAAGTTTTGACCTATTCTCCGAGGGTCAACGCATCTCTTTTACATTAGGTTAGATTCCCCACAATGCATTTCTATAATAGAATGTGCATCATGGTTTCTAGGATGCCTTGTTTTAACTGTTTCCTATACCGGGTACGCTCTATGGAAAAAGGACTGTCATCCCTTGCCATCATACATCAACCTCTTCTCTTCAGGGTTACAGCATAATGCTTGGTTAAAATAAATGCACAATTAAGTTTTATTTTATGAATATGTCCATATTAGTTCATCTTTCAAAAGAGAAAACTACTGAATTTAAGCTACTTATAAGATGTTAATTATTGTAGCTATATAGAACAAATTCCCTAATCTACCAATTTCATATATTTATTATTCTTGCCAGAGGCACCGTTAGAGACATGTATTTTAAATATTCTTCCTGGAAAGTATATTTAGACTATGTAGGGTGGAAAAGCAGAAACATTACATAATTCATTTGAGAAAGTGACCTCTTAGAGGACTGTTAGTTGCAAAATTCAAATAAAAATTCAAAAAGAAAAATGCTAAGAAAGCATGACCTGCTTCCCCCAAATGCTCGTTAGTTCTGTATAGATAGATCTATAGATCAGCTGCTCTTCCCTTGTCGCTTTGTAAGTAGCTGTGGGATGGAGAAACACAGGGCTCAGGGACAGCTGTGGATTGATTCTGTGCTCCATCAAATGTCTGCTGTGTTTCTCCCTTTGCAGACTTTTTATAAGATAGACATAGAAAACGGGAAAGTAAGGGCACCACCAGGAACATCCAGCTTTCTTTTGAGGACTGCACATCCTTCCAGAGCAACCAACAGACAGGGAAGCACCCCAGTATGGAGTCACCAAGGAGGCTGTGACTTCAGACTCTTCCTGACTCTTTCAGCTGAGCAGGTGGACCGTCAAGAGCACACCACATAACCAGGAAGTGCTTCCGAGAACCACAGGCTCACAGGCTCACCTGCTCATAGTAGCGGATGTTCTCTTCTGCTGTGTCTGTGAATGCTGACCTGAGGTCATTTTGCATGTTCTGCTTCCACCGGTCCCAGTCTGCTTTCAGGGCATTATTAGCACATTCCACTTTATCTTCAAGTTTTCCGATTTCCTCTGTAAGCTGAAGACACCACAGAGAAAGGTAAGCTGACGCGTATGGTCTGGCCACGTGGAGAAACCATTGAGTTCATGTAGTCTATTATGTTACAGTTAAGAATAGCTCCTCCTGCTTCCCGTGTGGAAGTCAGAAGTGCTGACCAGGCACAGTAGTTACAAGAGGAAAGCACGGTACATTCCACAGGTCCTGCTGCACAGTTCTAGAGTCTGCCACATGTGCACTTCAGTTTGGATAAGATCTCGAACTGTATGCTTCAATTTCACTATTTACAAAACAAAGAAAACTGAATAGCATACATCTATAAAAGAATTATATTATTACTTTAACAATCATTATCATTAACGGTGATGATATCTATATTTATGTTGATATATGATGTTCTTCACTTTAGCGTCTAAGTCACATTTCCCGATTTTAATTATTATTATTAACTTTTTTAACCAGAAGCTAAATTAATTACATGCATAGCCACAGAGATTATGTTTTCAAATGTGATGGCCCAGGGGATTAACTTATACAATTTAGCTTCTTAGTTTGGGGCTACTGTTTCTGTGGTGAAATACTATGACCAAAAAGCAAGTAGGGGAAGAAAGGGCTTATTTGGCTTACAATTCCAATCACTGTAGTCCATCACTGAAGGATGTCAGGACAGTAATTCAAACAGGGCAAGAACCTGGAGGTAGGAGCTGATACAGAGCCCCTGGAGGGGTGCTGCTTATTGGTTTGCTGGCCCTCCTGGCTTGCTCAGCTTGCTTTCTTATAGAACCCAGGGTCATCAGCTGGGCTGGACCCTCACACACCAATCACTAATTAGAAAATGCCTTTCAGCTGAATCTCATGTCAAGTTGAAATAAAACTGTCCAACACACTGAACACAAGCAAGTTCACAATCTCAACATGTCTGTCCATCCTCCCTTACATGGGCTTAGTGAAATATTTACATTTTTCCTCCTCATCCCCACCAAACTTGAGCACTCTGTCCACTGTTTTAGTCTTTAGAGTTAGCACATTGAGACATATTTCACATATGTATGTGTTTGTTAATATACTCAGAATAATTTATTAAGTCTTTCGTCTGCACCAGGCATGCCTCTGGGGCTGAAAGATTCAGTACTGAAGATATAAGACAAAAATTCTTGCTTTTCCTAGAGTTTATTCTCTCTTGGGGAGAGATAGACTATATGCAAAATAAATAAAATATGAACCATCAAGTTGCAATACAAGCTAAAGTAGAAAATGAAGTCCAATGCTAGAGAGGAAATGTTAGGCTACTGAAATGCTAGACACGGTGACCAAAGGAAATCTAAGTAAGAAAATACCATTAGAATTGAGAGCTGACGTCTGAGAGTGAAACATGTGGTTGTCTTGGTTAAAGCTGTCTGGGCAGAGGGCATGGGTAAGACATAGACTGGGAGGTAGATACATGGTTGGCATCACTGGAGCAAGAGGCTGGAGTCGATTTAAAAAGCAGAGGAGGTCCCTTGAGATGGTGAGAGAAATAGCAGAATGATCTAATAGCTATGCAGTCCATAGAAGGGCTCTGGAGTTTCCCCAACCAGAGCTAAGTCAAGAGACATGAGTAGGAATGACATCTCTCTCAGGGGAATGACACTATTCTTTTCATGTTTTAAAAGGGACATTATACACTGACATCATTTGTGGTCCGACTGACTTATAACGGGACATCATTTCACAATCATTTCTTTCAAAGAAATGACAATGTGAGAATGTTTAAAGGGTGGAAAGCCAGTAAAAAATATTTTTACTGATGCTTGGATTTTTCTTTTAATGTAAAATTTTATTTCTGTGTTTTTGATTTTACACTTTATTTTCCTACAGAACAGATTTTACACACACACACACACACACACACACACCACAGACACGTGGACACTAGAGTGTGCTCACACACCTGTGTTTGCATATAAACAATACTATATATCCCCAATGGGATATTTACATTTTTTAGTGGTAGGATTCCTGGTGTGTTGTTTTCTTGTTTGCTTTCCTAGGAAGAATTATCTCAGGGATGTCAAGAATCACTTTGTGAGTCACTGTGTTCTTTTAGGAACAGAGGTCGGCCCATCAACTATAACCCTACTCTCTTCTGTTTAGCTTTGTAGTCTATACAGTTCTATATACTTGCATGTACTGGATGGCTTGCAGGCTCTCCAGAAACTGACTTCAGGAAACACAGTATTCCACTCTTATATTTTGTCTTCTTGCCTTTGCTGTGAAAGTTAAAATGTTACCACTGTTATATCCAATTTACAGTGAAATTGCTGACTGTCACTCTGTATGCTGTTACATTAAAGTCCATTAAACAGAGATGGGCTGATGATGGTCCAGCTCTGTCCAAAGGGCGCTGCAGTTATATGTACAGAGCCATATTGGGGTGTCAAGCCACATGGTAGGAACTTGACATTGGCCAAGGACAATCCCTGACTTCTGGCAGGTGTCTGACCTTAGGGGGCATAATAGGGAAGTAGGTTACAGCAGGAATTTTTACCCTAGGGTGGAGTGTACTTGACATTGGTCAAGGTGAACTTCTCCCAGCCTAGAGCAAGGAACCCAGTGCTAGTGAGGATCCTGCTCCACCTAGGGTGGAGAAACTCAGAGTGAAGGTTAAGTTCAATGTTCCTACAGGTTTACAAATTCCTGAATTAAGCAGGTGACCCACCCAGCTGCCTGAGCACTAGAGCCTAGGACCGCTAAAAGACTTTCCCCAGAACTCAGCCCTGAGTCTGCAGGGAGGGACTTGTCCAAACTGTTAAAAGGTCTGACCTCAATTAAAGTTGGGGCCTCGATTGGTAAAGAATTGTCCTGGCCTCCTTCTTTTTGCCGCTTCCCCATCTATCCCTCAGCTTCTGTTCCAGCAACCCAGTTCGCAGTAGCTGCAGGCAGCTACAGAATACAACAGTTATAGAGAAGTTGTTTTCTGACTTCAGGGACAAAGTCTCTCTATACCATCAGAACTAAGAAAGAGGGTTGGGAATGGGTTTGATTCCATGTTGAATCCTGCTACTACCTTTAATAAGCTATGTGATACTATATAGGCTCCTGGTTGAAGTCCTAAGTCCTCCATCTATAAGACAAACATAAAAATAGTAGCATTCATCTCATAGAGATTCAAAAAAAAAAAAGCATATGAACAGCAAAGCACTGACTTACATAGTGTCTAACAAGTTGCCTATTAGATGTTTGTCCTAAACCATCACTACCAAGACTATCACACCATTAGCACTGGTTGCTACAATGGACATCCTGTTTTCTTGCTGGTACTTTGGTGTCGTTCTTCTGTCAATGCCTGGGTCTTACTTCAATCACTAGTGCTGTTTCTAAACTCTGTCATTACCTGTGTGGAGGATGACACATACACTTTGAGTAAGTGATCAATTCTTGGTGTTTTCTTTGCTGCATTTTGTTGTTGTTGTTCTTGGATAGTTCACTATTTCAGTTGGAAAAAGGGAAAATGAGAGCATTTCTGCATGATGAATCATCGTCTTGTGGTTTTAATTCAAAAGAACATTGCTTAGTAAGAAGCACAAGATGCCCAAGTCAAAGAATGGTATGTGCTGTATCATGCTAATGGTCCATGAAAGCATAACTTAGCCGGGTGGTGGTGGCGCACTCTTTTAGTACCAGCACTTGAGAGACAGAGGCAGGAGGATTTCTGAGTTAGAGGCCAGTCTGGTCTACAGAGTGAGTTCCAGGACAGCTGGGGCTATACAGAGAAACCCTGTCTTGAAAAACCAAATAAATAAATAAATAAATAAATAAATAAATAAATAAATAAATAAATAAAAAGAAAGCATAACCTATTGAGATGCTCTTCTCCTAAGTTGCTCAGTGGACTACTAATTTCTCACTTCTTTTTTGAGACTAGGTCTTGATGTAATCTATGTTGGCCTCAAACTCAATACACAGCAGAGGACGACCTTGAACTTGTGACCCTTCCACTGCCTTCACTTCCTGTATCCTCACACCTAGATTCTGAGGGTCTAATGTGGGACTTTGTTAAGCAAGCACTGCAGAAATTGAGCTCCAATGCCAGCCCTTGTTACTTGCTTTGTTACAAAGACTAGGTATTCTGAGTCTGCCATCTATCTGAATTCTGACAGAACATGGTCATCCAACAAAAGTAAACACATTTAAGAAATTACAATGTGTTAGAGACCCGCGAGGCCAAGGAAACCCCTCCAGTGTGGCCAAGGAAACCCCTCCAGGGTCCTGGTCTACCAGGCACTAAGAAGTAGCAGGCTCTGCTAGCTGTCACCATTTGGAATTCATTTAATATTCTCGATTGCAAAACAGAGCAGAAAAGGCTGGGTGGAGAGAGCTGAATATGTTCCTAACTTTTCTTTTCACAAACACTTGCAGTAATTGCTCCTCTGTCAGGTGAAACCTTAAAAAGCAAGCAATTACCAGCGAAATGTTCTAAGACCACAAAAAAATGTGCTAATAGAATATTGGAAGGTAATGAGAAAAGGTTTATATTTAATAGTAAAGCTAATAGGTAACTTCTAGTTTCAGTTTTGTTCAGCTAGAAATTAGCCATAGAGTTAAATGAAACACATTAATACTAGGAGACAAAACAAGATCTTCTAATTGTGCATGCCTGTAGCAATAGTGACAATAGCACTAATGGACACTTGCTTCATTTATGCCATTGGCTATCATTTTAAGTTATATGCTTTGCAGGTATTACCACATTTAATCTACATAAACATACTGTAAATTGGGTTTTATTATCTCTTTTATTAGAAGCTGGGAACCCGGGAGAAAGAACCAACAAAGACCATAGTGACTTAAGACATAACAGGGTTTCAAATCAATATCTGCCACATATGTGTTCTTTGTATGCCAATAGCACATGACTGTGCATTGCCCTAGCTTGCCTGTGATGGTCAAATATGAACTAATTCAGCTCTCATTCTCAAAGACTGTCATCTATAATGATACATGCATGCAAAATAAAGCAAAGCCAAGAGCTATGAGTAAAGGAAAGAACATAATACACCATGGATGGAAGTTTTCAAATGAATTTAAAGATACGGGATGGAAGGTTAAGTCTGCTTGCAGGGCAGGTGCTATGTTGACCATTTATTCCCAGGGCCTCAGACCTAGGTGAGGACCCAGCATGAGCACAGGCATTGTTAAAGTGAGACACAGAAGGGAGAGATGGTAGCAGAGTCTGGAGTAGTCAAAGAAAAAGGTAAGAGATGCAGTAGGGAAAGCAGATAGAAGCCTGGGAGGTACAATGGGCTTCGTGCAGAATGGATTCTGCAGGGATAAAACACTGGAGGCTTCGTCCAGAACAGGCAAGACCGTGCGTTTGATAGAATAAGACATAGTGGCTGAAAGAGACAGGAGGGAGGAGAGAAGACAGGAAAACAGTGGGTTGGAAACAGGAACTCTGAAAATCACTAAGCAAAAGAACAAGGAAGGTGTGGCTTGCTCTCACTCACTCAGCCACCCACTCTGTGCGATCCACTCAGCACGCATGGAGTCTACACAAGGTACTAATGGGTGGGGAGTAGACATAGTCCTCACGAACGCCCCGCTGACAGGAGGAATACAAAGCATCCGGCTAAAGACAACGTGAGGAGCAGTTCATGTGAAGGGCACGGCAAGGCAAGGCAAGTACAGGTTCCCAGACACACCCCTACTCTGGAGCTCCGAAGAAATGAGGAGGCTCTTTATCACTGGGACCTAGAATAGGAGCAGCAGAGTGGTAGGTGAGCAGGTGGGTGGCTCTGGAGTCTTAAGGAAGATTGCTGGGGAGGTTTGAGTGTAACAAAGAGTTCTTGAAGGAGCTCAACCAACAGATTCTTGTGATACCAGGGACGGTAGAGACTGACTGCTAGAAGGCAGAAGCGGGACCGGCTAGGTATGGGCACCAGGAGAAAAGTCCAAGTGGCTTATAATGTGAAAGGGAAATGCAGATGGAGTGAGGTAAGAAACAAGGCAAGGCGACAATAGTGATGTGGTCATTCTCCCTAAATGCCCCTCTTGCCTGAGTGTCACAATATTGGATGGTTATTAAAATCCACTCCTTTACAAAAGGATGCTAAGTCTCAATGTTGGTATGGCAATGTTGGTAAGACTACATTGATAGGTTGAAATTTCCAGACTCTGGGTACTAATGTTGGTAGTTTTGTCAAGCTGGCAAGTGACAGGTTATGTGAACTGCCATCTTGATGGAACGAAAGCAGGGCTGAATATGTAAGTGGTAAAATAACAGAGCTTCGGAAAAGGGGTCAAACAATATGGGGACCACCCAGAGAAGGGCTTTGCCTGGTGGAGCAGCAGACACACAGTTTCACTCTGAAGAGCCATCTCTCCCTCACAGAAAAGCTATCATTTGGATGGGAACCATCCTGCAGAGACCCATGGTTTAAGGTGGCTGCCGGTTCTACTGCGACTAGCCTGTGGCAGAACCTTGCGGGAAGGGAGCTAATGAGAAGCTCAATGTCTTAATGTCTCAATGGAGACATACCCTGGAGGGAGATACTGGGACCTCTGCCCCTGCTCTTTCTCCCCTTCCTTCTCAATTGACAAGAGGAGAGCAGCCCTCCCCAGGACAAGGTGCTCTGTCTCACCATAATCCCAAAGCAAAACAGCCACTTGACTATGGCTAGAAGTTTCTGGAAAGTTGGCCACTACCCTTGGTTTTTCACTTTATATTTTCATTCTCAGATGCTGTTTTAATTTCTTCTAGAACTAACAACAACATACACACAGTACTAGAACTCATTTGTAAATTTTTAAAACACTGGTTCTATAAAATAAATGTTCATATCGTGAAAATTCACAATTAGATAAAACTGGATGTATTTGTTTGTAACTTTCTCTGATATAATCATTTGCTTTGAATTGTTACAGTATCAGTTATATGAAAATTGTAAGCATTTTACCTTTTCTAAGTAATTTGACCAATTTCACATTTAATGAAATAGAATCATTAAATCCGGCAAACCTATAAACCTATAATAGAATCGAACCAATTCTGGAAATGTAAAAATGTTCAGGAAACTTTCTATGCATAGTGACTAGGTTATAGAAAATATTATGTAAGAGCAATTTTAATTTTGTCTATTCAAAGCCCCCAAAGAAGCCTACTATAGTGGTACACACCAGCAATCTCAGCACTGTTAGGTCCAAGCAGCACCCCTCCTCCACAAACAGCAGTGTTGCTGAGAGTGTCTTAGATTAAGGCCTGGACCTATCCCAGTCAGGACTCTGACTACATAAACAGAAAAGCTGTTTCTCTTCACCAGGAAAGCTACTACCTCCTTTATTGTACTGGTTGGTTTTGTGTGTCAATGTGACACAGGGAGTTATCACAGAGAAAGGAACTTCAGGTGAGGAAATGCCTCCACTAGATCCAGCTGTAAGGCATTTTTCTCAATTAGTGATCAAGAGGAGAGGGCCCCTTATGGGTGGTGCCATCTCTGGGCTGGTAGTCTTGGGTTCTATAAGAGAGCAGGCTGAGCAAGCCAGGGGAAGCAAGCCAGTAAGAAACATCCCTCCATGGCCTCTGCATCAGCTCCTGCCTCCTGACCTGCTTGAGTTCCAGTCCTGACTTCCTTTGGTGATGAGCAGCAATGTGGAAGTCTATGCTGAATAAACTCTTTCCTCCCCAACTTGCATCTTGGTCATGATGTTTGTGCAGCAATAGAAACCCTAAGACACTTATCTACTCCTAGTGTCAACTACCTTGGGCAGCTAGCTCCTGGTTAAGCCTACCAGCCTGTTACAGATCAAAGGTCCGCATGGTAACCCTCAGGCTGTTCTACTCTCCGCCTACCTCCCACAACACCTTTTTCATAAAATTGACAAGGCTTTCCCTACCAGTTTCCATCCTCTATTTTCCAAGGCAGCCTGGCAGCTTGCTCTCCCAATAGCCATCTCTTTCTACCCATAGAGCAGTCTAGTTCATAGGTTTCACTGTGTGCCTCCCTTATAGGCACTTAGAGACCTGATATCAAAGGACGGGCGCCAGTTACAAGCTGCCCTGGATTATACAGTGAGACCTTCTTTCATACCAAGACAGAGCAAAACTCCAAAGAAAAGTGTGTATGTGTGTGTGTGTGTGTGATTAGATAATTTGAAAGCAGCTCATTTAATCAACTTAAGGGAAGCAATATTAGGTGCTGGAAAGATGGCTCAGTAGTTGAGAGCAATGTCTGCTCTTCCAGAGGATCTGGGTTTGAGTCCCAGAACCCATATGGCAGTTCACAACCTTCTGTGATTTCAGTGCTAGGGGATCCCAGACCCTCTTCTAGTCCCTGGGAACTCCAGGAACAGATATAGTCAGTGCATTGGTATATATTTGGGGAAAACATCTCTACATATAAAATAAAATATTTAAAAAAGAAAAGCATATATTTAAAAAATGTAATGGCCTCTGATCACTTAGTTAATAAATAAATTATACTATGATTAGGGCACATAGTAGATGTTGTAAGAAATAAAACCAATGCAATAACCACAAAGTTTCTTGAGGCACATGAGACATACTATTAAAAAAGATTCTTAAATTTTGGAGTTCTTTAGGGAAATAAAGTGGGATTAAACTGCATTTTTTTTCACTAAAAAATTCCTTTTATTTCAGACAGAAGAATAGGAACAAATTGTGGCAAACTTGGAACATACTTTCTGACAATTATTATTCATGCAAAGCAAAATTAAAGTCTGCTAATGCCTGAGAATAGACAAAGTCACAGATAAAAACTAAATGAAATAATAGGGGGAAACAGACTCCAAGATAAGTCAAACACTTTTATCACCGTATTACAAATTAAGGGTATATTTGATGACTAAATTCAGTTATTTATTAATGATGTACAAGGAAGCCAGAGGAGAAAATAAAACATGCCTGAGGTTTGCATGAGTTCCAGTTGAATCTAGAAAGTCCCCTCACTAACTTGTTAAAAGTGGACATTACTGTTTACTTCTTTGAATCATCCTACGATTGTCTGGAGAATTGTTCTACAATTCCAATGACTAAGGAAGAAGTGCTCCCCCAGACCCCAGTACAGTATTGTCTTCCTGCTCATCGTGGTATAAGGTGTGTGTCATACAGGACAGTGGAGAGAAGAAAGTGGATGAATCCTAGCACATTAGTCATGTTTACTACAATGCCAGCCTCCCCTTCGCATGGCCTCATGGGAGTATTTTCACAACTGTGGTCCATTAAGTTGTTTTAACAGTTGTTAATGTTTGTATCATGTTGTCTCCCAAGCCCTTAAGCACCCTGAGTCTTTTTTCCTTAAACTCCAAACCCCGATGTGAAGTGAAACTAACTCAGAAGTCTACAGATCTAAATAATTTTCACTAATGGTTTTTATAAATTTTAATCCCCCGTTACTTTTTAAAAAATATTTACAAAATACATATCCATGCAAGTACAACTAACAGAGAAAGATCTTTTTTATCCATGTTCTTTGATAACATGTTTGTCACTAAAATGTAGCTTCTTGCTCTCTTTAAAAACAAGGGATTAAAAAAAATCGGTTTTAGCATAAAATGTTCATTCCTATAAAGATCTTTATTTTAATGTGCCTACTGTGAGTCAGGCATAGATCCACCCACATCAAGGGATCAAGGAGAAACGTAAGGAAAAGTCTTTGTCCCTGGGAGTCAGCTTTCTAGGAGAGACTTAATATCCACATGATACCTTTATTTCCCATAGATTTTCAATATGGCTCCAAATTGCCATGTGATGACATTACATGAAAACACAAGTAAGTAGTAAACAATCAGAGGTAATCAGACTCAGGTGGGATGGCATCATTAGCATAATGCTCCTTCCTGCTCAGGGTTCTCCCAAGGGTGAGGGAGAAAGGTGTTAGTGTGTTGGTTGGGTGAAGCACCTGCCTTGTTGATATCTCCACCTTGAAGATATGCGCTTGGCTACAGGACTGCCATTCCTCATTTATGGTCTACTTCACTTGGCTGACTTGTTTAGCATGTGAGCAAGTTAGTTTTGCTTCATCCTCCCAAATTCTGTCTAAAAGTTAAAACTGCATAATCATACAAGAGACCAATGATTTCAAGCACAAGGCTCTGAGGTTCTAGGAGTCCACTCCTGCCTAAGAACTTCACAGGGTAAATTTCCTGATCTATAATCTATAAAATAAGAAAGCAGCACTCACTCCACAGGATCTTATGGAATATGCTAGCAACATGCCGGGGACCAAAGCTTTTTTCCCCTAATTTTTTAGTGTGTGTGTGTGTGTGTCTGTGTGTGTTTCAAATCATGCATCTCAATCCTACTCATGTCCTTCTAAATATGTCTACTGGTGTCAGTCCAGACCAAAGATGTTCACCTGTCCTTTGATAGTAACAGACCCCTGCTGCTGCAGGACCATGAACCCAGATATAGTCTCCAGTGACAGCAAAGGATAGGACCCCATCATGGTCTCAGGTAGCATCACAGGCTACTCACACCAAACTGTTCCTCACTATACATGTTAGCGTTAGAGATGCACTGAAGAGATTATAGAAGATATCCTCTGGGTACTGAGATAGGTACACATAGAGGCTGAAGCACTGTTTATGTGGGCCTGCAGATGTCTAATGGATAACTTACAAAGCAAGATAAAAGCTTCTACTTGCCCTTTTCTGAAATGGAAACTTAAGGGTTTCCATTTCAGTTGTGTTGGATGGTGTTTTGCTGGGGCAAACTTGTGAAGGTACATTTTCCTGAAGTGGACACATGTGAAAGGCTAAGGCAGACTCAGGAAGAAACATTTTGCTGAAGCAGACACAGAAGAAAGGATGTTGGCCTAAAGCAAGCATGTAAAAGGACATGTGATGAAGGATTCTTCGCAAAAGACACGCATGTAGTGGTCCACCTTACATTGTATAGTTGAGCTGCATTTGTCAGAACTCCATAGAGAGAAACACATCAAAAAACAGCTGGTGGTGTGCTACAGTTTCTTGCCCCTTGCTCGGGCTTGGGCTGATTGGCAGAGTGATGTCAGCTGAGACAGACACACGTGCTGAGGCAAGACTGGTAGAGGACACATGATGTTTAGAGGGATATAAAAAGAACTCAATGGACATGACAGGGGCTGAGCTTGGCTTGCTGGTACAGCTAGCTGTGCAATGCTTGTTGGTCTCACAGCTTTGCTGATCTCTGAGTCTTTGCTGATCGCCCCTTCACTGAGAGAGGCACAGTTGAGAACTTTTCCTGGCATTCCTTCTGGTCTCTCCTGCTCACTAGTGCTGAGGCCTGGCTGTCCCTTTTAGGTAGTGTCCCTTCTGCTGATAGCCTGACTCTACCGAATAGGGCTGTTAATATATCCTTAAAGTGTTTTCAAGTGGATCAAGCTGCTGCTAAGCTGTGAACTGAACGGCCTATTTCCAGAACTGCCGTAATTTCCAGATAACACAGATGAGAGTTGCTCCAAAGAATAACTAAACAGGTCCACTCCCCCATATCCTTTTTTTCCCACTACTGTTGGTGGGTGGTGGACTAAATGGAAGGTTAAAGCATTTAAGAACCATCATTAAAAACTAGGGTTTGAAAAAATTAAAGTTAGACTTTTCTTTCAGTTATTTTCTTCTGTGGACAGCTTGGATTGAGTAGGGACACTCATGTGAAACTTAAAACCAGAGCTCTCCAGGGCTGGCTAAGAGCACTTGCTGCAAAAGCACAGGGCCAGGATCTTAGCATGCATATAAGAAGCAGGGCGTGGCCAGGCAAGCTTGTATTGTAGGTACCTACAGAGAGTAATAGAGCAGAACACCCTAAGTTACTGTCTCTGCATCCAGGCATGTATGCCTGCGTACATGTATACATACACCTAGCACAAGGACTAATAAGTACAGAATTAGGAAAAAAAATGAGGGAAGTTGGAGAGCTTTAAAGAAATGTAAAGCTTGCATTAGAAACTGGTGTGTCTAAAGGTTTACTGGGGGATGCATTCTGGATCCTTTTCATGACAGAAATTGAACTGTTCTGACAATATAAAAAATTTAAACTACATATAACATTAAACCATGTGTCAGAGGAAAATGTGTTTTCTGAGTTAGATACTTAATAAATAATTTATATACTTCAGCACTATAATTCTAGGGGAGTTAATTGCCATGACTGACGACAGTTCTGTCAAAATCTTGGTTGTACAAATATGAGTCGATGGGCCAGTGGGATGGCTCCTCAGGAAAGCACTTGCTGCAGAGGCTGATGACCTAAGCTCAGTCCTCATGAGCCACATTCCTAAGGGAATAGAGAATCTATTCACTTAGGTTGTCCTCTGAATCACAGCTGTATTGCATGTGTATATTAACATGCTTATGCTCAGGGGCAGGAGAGAGGGAGGGAGAGAGAGACGAGGAGGAAGAAAGGAGAGAGGGGACAGGGGGGATGGGGGTGTATGGAGTGGGGGGAGAGGGGAGAGAGAGGGGAGAGGAGAGAGGAGAGAGGAGAGAGAGGAGAGACAGAGAGACAGACAGAGATGGAGGCCTTCCCTACAGTTTACTTCCATGGATTAACTTTCTTCAATACCTGTGTGGTCTATCATTGTTTAAAAAAATAATACACTTTTACCTGCTCTTGGGACCCTGTTGCTCCTAACAGGCTGTTTTGTCTAGTCTCAAGATGAAGGCTTTTGCCTTGTCTTACTGTGTCTTGTTCTGTCGTGTTTGGTTGCTGTCTCTTGGAAGCTTGCCCTCTTTTGAAGGGAATTTAAAGCATTACAGAGCTTGGGGGAAGGGTTGGTGGAGAGGAGCTGGGAGGAGTGGAGGGCAGGGAAACTCTGGTCAAGATCCAGAGCTCCCAGGGACTGGACCATCAATCAAAGAATACACTTGGATGGACCCATGGTGCTGGCCACATATGTGGCAGAGGATGGCCTTGTTGGTTGTCAGTGGGAGGAGAGGCCCTTGGATGTTCAATACCCCTGACTGGGGATGTCAGGGTGGGAGGACAGTATTGGGGAGGGGGAGCACCCTCATAGAAGCAGGGGGAGGAAGGAGGGGATAGGGGGTTTCTGAAGGGGGGAAAACATTTGAAATGTAAATCAAGAAAATACCCATTTCCCCCACCAAACAGATGTAATATACAAGAGAAGAATCTATTTTCAATTAAAAAATAAGGAAAAATAATCATAGGGGAAATCATACCTGCTTTTCAGAGATAGCCACATTGCTGTTAACTATTAAATCATTAAACCTTTAACCACTGATTTGCGATATTATAACGCCCAATAGTAAAAGTAAACATACCTTATCCTCACTGTGTCACTGGCTTATAGACACGCTACCACGGATGGGGAAAGCCAATGAGGCTTCCATGCTACTCAAGGGACTGCAGGGAGCTATGGAATACTGAGGATGGGAATGAGTCTTCTGGACGTCCAATAACAAAAGGACCGCCCTGAAACCATATATTCAAGTAACATCATATAGACCAAGCACGTTGTACTTTGAGATATGTGTACACACACACACACACACACACACACGCTTTCACTCTCCCTACCTCTCTCCTTCCTCCCTCCCTCCTGCCCTCCGTCCCACCGTTTATCCATTCTCTCCCCACAGTTGTTATGTTATCCATTCTCTCCCCACAGTTGTTATGTCAAGATATGAGCTCTCACTTACTGCTCCTATGCCATGTATGCCTGCCTGCTGCCAGACGCTCCACCATGATGGTCATGGTGTCTTCTCATACTGGTAGGAAAGTAACTAAGCCATACAGGAATCATCATTATGAATGAAAACGTCTTGAAATACTTTAGAACCAGGGACAACACAATTATTTTCTGCTACATGTGCTTTCCTTTCCTTATGGAAGCTCTGCATTCCTTTTGAGCCACATCCTTCAGCCCGATGTGGCCATCAAGTTAGGGTAGACCCATAGCTTTGTTTCCCTTGATTGCCAAGGGAAATAGAATGGAAATTGGAAAGGAAAATTATTTACAGTTTGGGGCAAAATATGAGTGAAAGAACCCAGCTTCTCTTACCAGGCCTGTGACAGTCTTACAACTCATAGACAAGCACGACATGAAATATTAAAGCTATGTAAATATCCTAAGAAGTTTGCCCTTTGCTGGGGAGGGAACGACATTAAAGCAGTTAGCTTCCTGTCTCCATGCTCAGCACATAGCTCTGATACATTCTGACTTACACCATCTCCCTTTTGTTATATGGGAATTATAGGAAATTGTAGATTGAAGGATTAATCTTGGGGGAAGTGAAATGCTTGGCTTGCTTTCCTATTATTTCTCTAAGAATTTTTTAATACCTGAAATTACCATAAAAACTTAAAATGTGAATGATCCTATCCATAAAAGCACATAACACTGAATTTTCAATAAAATAATATAATTTGAGAATTATTATTCATACTCAAAATATCTCTTGTTTTCTTTTTTTTAAATGACTTCTGTATGATTTCCTTTTATGGAAAAGGAAAAGCTCAGCCACTCAATTTATTCAAATGTTAAAACTTTCTCTTCACAATAAGACAAGCCGAGGAAATTATCATTCGGAAAAGTTCTTGAAAATAACATACCTAAATAAAAAGATTTAGATTGCCACTCTATCAGAAGACAATAGGTACCTCAAAAATTAAATTCTAATCTGACAGCTACCTCTCCTTAACAAGCACTAATTAAATTGCAGGAGAGAGAGAAGAGGGCTCTTAACAATAAAATTGTATTATTTTCTGATTCATAAGAGAGGTAAGATGTGTCTGAAGAAATTAAATGCTTGATTATACAATGCTGTTCAGGCACACACGTGGTTGCTAAGTAGTACCTTTCTTAACATACTTTACAATTCACACTGTTCTCAAGAAGTAGAAACCTTTCTCCTTGAAATCTACTGCAGATGTATTATCCAAATGTAACGTGTTCAATAGTACACAATGAATTCTCTAAAAATGACAACTTGAGTCTGGAAACACCCACAAATGCCGCTGCTGAATCACTGTTGAAGCCAGCATCTCCATCAGCATTAGCATCCTTCAGATAGTAATTACAGCTTCTCAGTATACTGCAAGCACAGAAAGTGAATTACTTCAATAGTACCCTTCTAGGAAATGATGAGGTCCCCCTTGAATCTTCTGCACAAGCAAACATGCACAGAGACATTGAGAATTCTTCTCTTTCTAGGGCTTCCAGCAGTCCATTTATAAAACCCTTTAAAAAAAATCAACTTGTGCCTAGGCTCCAGGTTCTCTAACCTCTGATGGTGCAGAGGAACTTGCAGGTATATGTAGCATGTATAGGACAGCTCAGTATTTGCATGCATTGGGGAAATTCCATTTTAGCTTAATCAGAACTTTTAGTATTCTTGCATCCATTGTTTATGAAAGAGGCTGAAAACACGATTACAAAAGTATATAGATAAATAAACATATGTTTAAAATGTACACATATTGAATGGTAGGGTCAAAGGTATTTAGGTGACAGAGTGCATGGGACAGGTCTGGATGCATTTCCCAAAGAGCCACACAGCCTATGTTTGATCTCCACCATAGGAAATCAGTAGATCTTTAAGGTATTACATCACTGGAGATATGCCCAAGTCTGAACTGTAGGTCGCCCATTTCTTCATTGTTCTATTTTCATGGCACACGAGGCAAGCAACATGCTTTGCCACGCTACTGCCATGATGTAATGACTCACGCAAGGCCCTAAAATTAAATAACAAGGACTACTGACCTCTGATTGAAAGTTCTAAAACCCCCAAATAAGTCTTCTTTCCTTAAATGTCATGTAACTTGGGTATTTTGTCATAGTAATGGGAAAGTAATGTAGCAGGAAAAAAAAATCTGGTGACTGACTGTCATGATAACTTAGCTTTGGTATTGCATATAAATGATACTTCAATTAAGCACATTCCCCTGATGTGTCTTCAGACATCCATCACCCTATTTGAATCATTATCAGAGCTAAGGTTTCGTGCGAATGACTTCTCTTTGATTAAAATCAGTCATTAAAATTACAGCACACTCAAAACAAAGGTCACCATACAGGGAGCAATGCTCTACTTTGAGCCACACAGTGTGGCCACATGTGACTATGGCAATGCTGCTAGTGTAAGTGAGGAATCTGAGTTTTGTATTTAAGTTTAGTTTACTCAACTTTTATGTAAATGGCACCTATTTCGTGTATGCCATACAGGACAGTACAGCTTCAGAAGGTCCTAAGTTCCTATATTTACTATATTTATATGTTCCGGTCAGTAAGAAGGGATTCCATCCCTAAAGCATCCATAAAGAGCATTGCTTTGATTGGCTCCCTAAAAAGCCTCTGGAATTATTGGGTATCTCAATCACCTCACTGGAGAATGGAGTAATATTTTGAAAGAGATATCCATCTGAATCAAACTCTAGTAGGCATATTTTCAGGTCTATAGAGTAGTCTATATTCGAGTACCTGAATTATGAGGCAATTTGCTTTTTGCCACTATTGCAGTATCCCAGAGAGCAAGGTCTTAAAGGAGTTACATTTAAAGTAGGGAGCTGAGGAAATGGTTTGGCCAGCAAAGTGTTTGCCAGACATGTTAAAAGCTAGGCATGGCGGTGCACTTAAGTGATGCCATCGTTGTGTTGATAGATCCCTGGCTCAACAGCCTGTCAGCCTAACCAATCACAGAGCCTGGGGGGTCCAGCGAGAGAGCCTCTCAATCAATCTTGGGGGATGGCTTCCGAGAAATGGAATCTGATGTTTATCTCTGATCTCCACATAAATGCACATTCACGATCACATAAATACATACACACACAGGGACACACACACATATGGACACACATACACATGGACACACACACACACATGGACACACACACATGCACAAGCTGAATTAAAAAAAGAACCTCAGGTATATTTCATAGACAGCATCAAAAATCACTAGAGAAAATATTATTAGGTCTTAGGCTGCTTTGGCAAATCTGGATGGTTATCTAAAAATAAATATAGGCGATTGATATATGAATTGATGAACAACTAAATATGTAAACAGATATTTCAATTAAAACCTTAAATTAAAACTTTAGCCAGAAATAATTCTGAGTGCCTCCAATACAGAACTATAAAAAGTAACCTTAACTATGGAAATCAGTGTGGCAATACCTAGGTAAGATGGCTATGTAACAAGCTGAGAAAGTTTCATTTTTTAAAATCTATGATGATGCTTATTATTATTCATTATATATTTTTACTTACCTCCTGCTCTCCACCCACCTCCTGGCTAGCCCCTCCCACGAGCCTTCCTTTATCACCCCTCCCCCACCCTGGCACATCTTGTCTCTGTGAGGCTAGGTGCATCCTCTCCTACTGAGGCCTGACAAGTCAGTCCAGCTGGAAGAACATATCCCACATACAGGCAATATGAAAGTTTCATTTTGAAGATGCTCCCCACATTATTTATGTAATGGCTAAAAGAAAAGGAGTGATTGTCTAGAGAAGCTTGGTAAACCCCTTCACCAGTGACTAAAGAGGGCACCGTCATTACTAAGATTCATACAGGACCATAGACTGCCCAATGGGAGTTGATGAGATGGTCACAGAATTACTTGAGTGAAATCTCCCATACTAATAATTATAATCTAATCAAGATGAAATATCCAATAAATAAATACTTAAGCTTCCACAAAATAGCTGACCTGTGGTCTTTGAAGGCCTGATGATCATGAAGGCTAAGGAAAAAAGGGATTATTATTCCAGGAGGAGGAGGGGGAAGAGGAGAAGGAGAAGAAGAAGAAGGAAGAGGAAGAGGGAGGAAGAAGAGGAGGAAGCCCCTAGATGCTGTTAACAGCAGTAGTGAACTATGGAAAACTTTGCATGGCATCTGAACACAGATGCTCGGAATGGATCAATGGGAACCTGCTGATATTATCGAGTATCTCATGGATACAGGGGAGATGGCCATGTTCTCAAGACACGTGGCATATTCTATGGCCACGACCATAAGGTTCGCACCTTTATTTTCAATGATTCAAGGAGAAAAACCAAAGAGCTGTACTTAGAAATGTTGTGAAGTCTGTCACTTTGAGATACAAAAGGCTTCTGTTTTCCTGTCCTAACACAATGCAGAAGTAATGCATCAGATTGAGGGCAAACTCCAAGGCCTACAGAGTATATTACTTCCTTTTATTATCCTTGCACAACTACCAGTCCTGTCTTACCCTCTAGGTTCAAGTGCTTTATCCAAGCTCCTGAAACCCGCTGAACCTATTCCCTTCAGAGAATCGTGGATCCTACATTTTTTATACTTAATACTGTGCTCCAAATGTCTCCTACCATTACTTATCTCCTCTTAATGTTGCCTTCCTAGGCACACATACTCTTATCACTATATACAGTTTTCTATCATATTACCTTGCTTTACTTTCTTGAAAGCACAAATATCTATCTAAAATTATCACAGCCATTCAGTATCTTGTTCTACTTGTTCTCCAGGCCTTTCTGGTAGATTATATGTTCCTTAAGGTAGAAACAGTCTGTCTTATTTGCTATGGATGATATTCTACATATGCCCAGACATTAAAAAGAACTAATAACTAACAACAAATTGCCATACCCCATTTGTTTTTAATTATATATGTATGTAACTATACTTATTGATTGAGTTTTTAGACCTCAGTTTTCTCTATATAAAAATGGGATTTCAGGCTAGAGAGATGGTTCAGTAGTTAATAGCTCTTGCTACTCTTATATTGGACTAGAATTTGGTACCCAACCTCTTCAGGAAGGTCAAAACCATCTACCACTCCAGATCCAGGGGATTCAACTCCCTTTTCTGGTTTCTGAGGGCACCTACATTCATGACCCACACATGGACAATCCCTTATACATGTAGTTAAGAAAATAGAAAAATTCTTAAAACAGGGGTGTGGATACAGCTACTGTTTACCTCATAGGAATATCCACTGGATGATGGAAGCAAAAGATTTAACACAGTGCTTGGCATACAATAAGCAACCAGAAAATATTGAACCTGGTTACAAAAGGAAAGTTTGGGCCTAGAGCATATTCCGTATTCTTTTTTTCAAGAGTATGTTTGTACACCACATGAATATCTTGTTCCCAAGGAAGCCAGAGGGATTTTAGATCCCCTAGAACTTATATTACAGACAGTTGTGAGATGTCTGTAACAGTTCCAGGTGAGGAACTGAACCTGGATCCTCTGCAGGAGTAACAAGTGCTCTTAACCACTGAGCCATCTCTTCAGCCCTCTAGTGTGTATTTTAAAACTTGGTGATATGTCCACAAGTTTCTCCCCAGTTGCTTTTCCAGCTAATTAATGATTGAGTAGAGACAAAGGCTTACTACCCAAAGCCTGCAAATTCATAATAAATCAAGATGCGCTTACTATAAAGAAACTTAAATATAAGCAAAGAAAAATCATAAGCAATTTTCTTCCTTTGAGACAAGATCTCACCACATGAAGACCAAATCAGACCTTGAACTTACACATTTCCTGAGCTAGCCTCACCAGTGCTAAGTCTATGAATATATACTACCATGCTCAAATTGGCAACATTTTAAAAAAGTTTTACCGTACTAATAAATAATAAAATTGTTCATACTTCAAATGATACATGTGAAGATATTATTATGCATGATGTAATTTTTCACGTTTATAACTTAGCAAATACTCATTACCCAAAATTGTAGATTTAAAAAAAATGAATTCTTCAAAAATAAATTTTCTTTAAGGGAAGCATTATTTCTGGGTGTGCACAGACAAAGAATGGCTAATGTCTAATTAAGGTTACACGTTAAGGGGGAGAGAATCAAAGCCCCCTGCAGGTTTCTGGCTCCCTGTGTGTTATTGCTGTAAGCATAATCAAATATTTATTGAGTGTCCAAGCAGAGCTGGAAGTGAAAGAGATATGTAAGACAGACCCTCAGGGCACATTCTTTATTAACAAAATGTTTAAATAAAAAAAAAAAGGAGGGAAACTCTGTTGAATGTCTGGATAGTACAGCTGTTTAACTGATTATCTTCACGGTGGAAGGACCCCCCAAAGAAAATCACAAATCCAAATATGAGACAGAGAAGGTTGTTTTAAATACTTAAAAAAAAGAAGAAAGAAAGAAAGAAAGAAAGGCTAGATTTTCAAACTCCTCTTTTTACTTACCCATCTGTTACTTTTCCTGGTGAAGTGAAGATAGAGGAGGGAAAACAGCCTGAAGAAAGGTCGAACTTAAGTTTGTCCCTAAGAAAATGAGCTATAACAACAACAACAACAACAGCAACAACAACAACAGCAGCAGCAACAACAGCAACAACAACAGCAACAACAACAACAGCAACAGTAACAACAGCAGCAACAACAACAACAGCAACAACAATAGCAACAACAACAGCAACAACAACAACAACAGCAACAACAACAACATCAACAACAACAGCAACAACAACAACAGCAACAACAACAACAGCAACAACAACAACAGCAATAACAACAACAGCAACAACAACAACAACAGCAGCAGCAACAATAACAACAGCAATAACAACAACAACAACAATTCCAGTATATGCTGGCCTTCTCCATTCTCCTGCCCTCCCCCCATCATGAAAACCCAGAGGCCATTGGAACACTATCCAGTCCCCTCCACCACCACCATCAGAGTAATAAACTACTTCTCTACATAATTTCATTGGCAACATCTTAGAAGTGCCCCCGCCCCCTCCAAAGTATCTGCTGTTTTCTGGGTCAAAGGGAAAAGAGCCATTTCAGGACTTGTGTTTGTATCTGCAGATGACATGCTGATAGTCTGCTCATTCCAAAAGATGTAACATTAAAGAAATTTGGTCTGGAATACACTGTATAAACGTGCTTGGTCTTGTAGAAGAGTTTGGAGTTTTACCTCTAGCTCCTGTTAATATGTGTCTCACATGCCCCATGTTGGATTTAGCATAATTTCACACATTAGGTGGAGAGAGATAAAAGTACAGGAGCTGGAGGAATGACTTAGCCCTTTAAGAGCACACGGGGTCCTAAGTGTAGTGCACAGTACCCAGATAAGGTGGCTCACAACCATGTGTAACTACAGCCCCAGGAGATCTAATGCTCCCTTCAGGCCCGTGCAGGTAACCTACCCACATATATGCAAAATAAAAATCCTTTTCAAAACAACAATAGTGGAAAAGATGTTAGGCATGGAAATAAGACAAGATGAAGCCAGCTGTGTGGCCATCTCTTCTGCAAAGCAAGCATGTGGCAGACAGCAGCACATCAGGATGGATTGATCACCATCCAGGAAATGAATATAAAAAGTGGGCTGACAGGAGGAGATCAGATCGGGTGACCAAGTCAAGACCTAAGAGAACTGAAGACACTACTCAAAACCCAGGAAGCTCAACCACTGCTGCCAAGAGGAAATGGAAGCCTTCTCATGGGTCCTCAGAAAGGAAAAGGATAATGTGCTCAGTGCTGCCAAGGCTCAGCTCAAGTAGAATGTGGCACACCTTCAAATGGCCTTCATTGTACATTAATGACACAGAACCTTAACTAAAACAATTCCCATGATCCTCGAACACAACTCTCAAATTGTCTGTATAAATCCAGAGGCATTAAAATATTCATTCGAGTACAATTCCACTGGATAGAATGCCTAATACACCATTTAGTACTTTGAATGCTGCCTCCTTCCCTTTAAAAAAATCAATTAAAAAAACTAATGCCGGACAAGAGCTGTCCACAGAGCTAACCCCAAGCCTTTCTTCCTCTGTTTTGGGGTTGGGGTGATATGAAAGTTTAACAAGCAAGCATACAACTCCTATGCTCTACACATTTTGATGAGGAAGAATGAAAATGCACAGTTTACACTCCAAAGAAGGGCTAATATATTTTAAAATTTGCTAGTCAACTTTGGCTCGGAGCTGGAGAAGGGTTTTAATATACTTCTCCCTCGCTTCCCTCTTAGCTGAAGGAGTACAACAGAGTGTAAGGGACTTGCCCTAAACTACAAAATCAGCCCATGACCTCTGCCAGGAAATGCTGTGCTCTCAACCAGCCTAGGCAATCCTTGGACTGGAATCAAGGCCTTATCTTAAAATTCTCTATAGGGACTGCTGTATTAGAAGTGCTAGAGGCACAACAAAAAATGATTAAGGAAAACAAATACCCATGTAACAATTTCATGCTCAACAGCCTCCTGCATACAGATTACGTTCACCATCTTTTTATCAAATATTCATTAGTATTTTCTCTAAAACTGTCTTTGATGAGCTTTTATAAATAGGACACACACACACACACACACACACACACAAATTTATGTATAACCAATGATTCCACGAAAGGGAGAGGAATCCAAGCATCCCCGGTATATTCTTTTGGGAGAAGGCTGATGAGGACCTTTTTGTTACAGCATGACTCTCATTCTTTCCACATTCCCACTCAGCGATGTATTCGTGGATTCAAGATGCTGCTGCCCTATTTGTACACAGGAGGTATGCTTAGTAGTGTTATTTTTTTTGTTCCAGCATTCATACTATTCTGCTAGTGTTTTGGAGAAGACTGCTTTTGTGTGGAATGTATGGTAGCTGAAGTAAGCCAATTCTGGAAGTCATATCCCCACTCTGTGGTTGATTATAAAATTTCTTTTTATAATACTGTCCAAAATCGTGAAAGAAAGTGTCTGGGATGCCATTTAGGATAAATTGATAAGTATACAAGGAACAAACTTCCTTCCCATCCAGCAGAGAGTCATGTGCTGCTTTGCGACTGTGTGAGCATGTGTACACGTTGCCTGGGGATCTTTCGGGACACACATCAATATGAGAAAAGTCAAAAGGAATTCATGCTGGGGATATGGCTCAGTGTATAAAGCATTTGGAACCTAAGTGTGAAGACCAGAGGTTGGATTCTGCCCTCTACATGAATGGTGGGAGATAGGATGGGGTAGCACCCTAACTATAGGGCCAGCACTCAGGAGACATATGGGTGATCCCAAAGCAAGCTAATTAGTCTGATTGGTAAGATCTAGGTTCAGTCAGAGACCCTGATTTAATATGTAAGATAAAGAGCAATCAATGAAGACAATGGTCGTCATCTACACACATGGGAACATGCATAGATGCATGCAAGTATTCTATACTGATACACACACACAGAAAAAGATGTATGTACATCATATTAGGAATAAGTCATATAGAAAAAAAAAACCTTAAATGGTCAAGGAGGAGAGGTGTGCCAGCCAATATACAAGAAGGTGCGGCTTTCCTTGCTCCTGTCTTGATTAACAGCTTCCTAGATCAATATTCATAGCTCCTTGGCTTTCTAGAATCAGAAAGAAGGCAATCTTCCTTTGTGCAGATTTAGCACACCACTAAGAACATTTGGAAATTAATAACCACCATTTGAGGATGAGAGTAAAACATTGTTTTAAAAATAGCAAGTCATACAGAGCAAGTACCAGTCTGAATTAATTTGGTATCTGCTTGGAGCTACTGAAAACGGCTATATGCAAATTTGTATTATAATGATCTTATGAAAATGTATTTTTTTTTTGCTCACATAAATATAGTGCTAAACAGCTATGGCATTATATCTAGATCCAAATTTCAGTCTAGGCACATATTGCTAAATGTCAAATGTATTCATATTCATTTATATCCGAGTGCTGCTGCATTGAGTGAAAAACTATAAATCATTCATTCCAAAATAAAAATAAAAATAAAAAGGATATGCAGCCATATTTAGCACCACAGATGAACTTTATTTATTTTACACTTAGGTGGGGGAGTGAATAAGCATTTTCAAACAGAAACTCTGACTGAAAACTTAACCAAGCTGCAAAGTACACTAGCTCCCACACAGCTTTATTTCTCCTCCTAATATCAGTTGTTCTGTTCCTTTCCTTCTTTATTCCTCAATGCACAGTCTCTCTTTCATTAAACTTCTCCTCTATCAGAGCACAAAACTCAAAGCACTCAAAGCATCATGAAATGGTCGACCCATACCCACGTAAATTATGCTCTATTAAATTCTCTGAATATCTCAACAGAAAACTGGTTAAAATGTTGAATAGTCCTAATTATCTTTGTGTTTCATTCATCCATTGAATCGCCAACCAGAATTCAAACTGTATAAGTTTCCTCTCTTCCTTCTCACTACCTATTCCTTCTTTGATTTTCCCATTTGCATTGACCTTTTAAAGTCCAAGTATGTCAAAGCCAAGGCCAGAATTTTTTCCTTCACTATTTTCTCTCCCCTTAGTGACCACAGCTCATCCCATTACTTTGAATGCCACCCCCTTACTAGTAATTTTTAAATAATATCTTAGCTACACCCCAGCTCTAATCCATGGAGTTTCTGTTTGTATAATTTACCACTAAAGGTATCCACTTTCACACCTGATAGACATACCAATTTTACATGGTCAGCTCTGGTTTCTTCATACTCCCCCTTAAGTCCCCTCTTCCCAGGGCCTTCCCTTTCCCAATTAATATTAACTTGTTCCTTCCAATTACTCAGCCCTCAGATCTCAGAATCTTTCTTACCTTTCCTAATTTCACTGTGTATAATCCATCAACTTACAAAGAGCTCTTCCTTTCAAACACAGTCCAAATATGACCAACTATATTTCTCCTTCCAGTCAGCAGAAACAATCATTTTTAAGTGAGTATTTTGTGTCATTTTGTTTTGTTTTGTTTTCCCTTGCCCTCTAACATGTAAGATACATGAGCACCTATCTTTATGGTCACCCTTCTTGTCTTTCTCCTGCCTGGAACAGACGCTCTCACGGCAGCTGGTCAGAAAGTTGGTCAGAATTTTGTTGACTATATCTCTTCTGAAAAGGTCACCTTACTATGATTTGAGGTGGTGTATTTCTAAATTTCTTCTTGACTTATTTTATTTCTCAGTGCTGATACATACCACTTGCCTCTCACCAGCTAGAAATGGGAAAGGTAGTGTATCTTCTCATCCATGAGGTAACAAGGAATCTTCTTCAATCTATCTCTCTCCAGTTAACCCCTTCCCAACTGTCTTAGTCAGGGTTTCTATTCCTGCACAAACATCATGACCAAGAAGCAAGTTAGAGAGGAAAGGGTTTATTCAGCTTACAGTTATGCATTGCTGTTCATCACAAAGGAAGTCAGGACTGGAACTCAAGCAGGTCAGGAAGCAGGAGCTGATGCAGAGGCCATGAAGGAATGTTCCTTACTGGCTTGCTTCTCCTGGCTTGCTCAGCTTGCTTTCTTATAGAACCCAAGAATACCAGCCCAGAGGTGGTACCACCCACAAGGGGACCTCCCCCTTGATCACTAATTGAGAAAATGCCCCACAGCTGGATCTCCTGGAGTCACTCCCCCAACTGAAGCTCCTTTCTTTGTGATAACTCCAGCCTGTGTCAAGTTGACACCCAAAACCAGTCAGTACACCAACCCACTGCTACCAGTTCAGTTCAAGATCCTTTTGGAGTTACAAAGATCAAAACATGGGGTTTCCTTTCCTTTCTGTGAGGAGAAAGGCTCCCTACCAACTGCCTCCATCCTCTGTTAGCTACATTCTGCCAGCTTCCAGGACCCTTGAATACACATATGCACTTAGCTCCCCAATTTGGTATGCTTTATAAACTTATGCCCCCTTTAATAATATCCATTTTGCAAAAAAGTATTCTCTTAGAATTGTTCCTGTCTAAAGGAAAGGCAGGGACAAAAAGTGGAACAGAGACCAAACGAGAGGCCATCCAGAGTCTGCTCCACCTAGGGATCCATCCCAAACCTCGACACTATTGCTGATGCCAAGAAGCACTTGCTCACAAGAGCCTGGATGGCTGTTCCCTGAGAGGTTCTACCAGCACCTGACCAATAAAGATGCAGATGCACAGAGCCAACCACCTGAGCTTGGGGACCCCAATAGAAGAGTTAGGGGAAGGGCTGAATGAGCTGAAGGGAATTGCAACCCTATAGGAAGAACAATATCAACTAACAGAACCATCCAGAGTTTCCAGGGACTAAACTACCAACCAGAGACTACACATGGAAGGATCCATGGCTCCAGCTACATATGTAGCAGAGGATGGCTTTGTCAGGCATCAATGGGAGAAGAGGCTCTTGGTCCTATGAAGGCTCCATGCCCCAGCCTAGGGGGATGCTAGAGCAGAGAGGTAGGAGTGGGTAAGTGGGTGGAGGAGCACCCTCACAGAGGCAAAGGGGAGGGGAGATGGGTTAGAGGGTTTGTGGAGAGGAAACCAGGATGGGGGATATCATTTGGAATATAAACAAATAAAATGAATAATAGAAAGTTCGATGTTCTGGTTTTCAAAAATGTATTCTCCCTGCACAACAATGGACAACATATTTGTCATTATTCAGGACCTAACAAATATCTCTTCTCTCCATAGCTTCAAAATAATGGCAGGGAAAAATTACTGGGTGTGTGCTACAATGTAAGCAATTTACTAGCATCGTATCATCCAGTCTCTCAGCAAGCCTATTACAAAGGTGCTAATAATTTCTGCAAATATACATTATGTAAAAGGAGGCTATAAGAAGTTGTAAATGTGTCCTATGACATAGTTAATAAGTAGATAACCTAGCATTTGTATGTAAGTCTATCTGATTCTAAAGCATAAACAACAAAACTTTCAGTAAGCAGCTGACCTGAACCTGAAAAGAATATTCAGCCTTTAGGAAGCAGAGGCCATTTTGAACCCATTCGTTTGCAGCTTCAAGATAAGAACTACAGACCACAAACTCAAAAAAGCAGCCACTTTACAATAACCTGGGTGGTAAGTGCAAAAACACACTCTCATTACTAGTTAGCCTGCAGATATGGTTACAAGTAATGTAAAATGACTAGAGCCTGGTATTATGTACCACGCAAGCCAGCTAAAGGTCACCTGATATATTCAGCATCATATAATCAGTATTATGCTGCTGTTGTCTTTCGATGGAGTCATTACTATCCTCCTAATTTTTGAATACTTGGTAGGAACATCATTGTACCCAGCTTATCGTAAGAAGTTACCTACTGTTGTTTATTGAGTGTGCATGTGGCATCCTATCCCAATGTGGGTTTGATAAAGCCTCCAAAGGCAGCCTCAGGAGGTCTCCATAGAAATGGCCCCAACGCTGTCTCCAAAGTGGCCCTGTCTAAGTTGCCATGGTAAACAACCAAGCAGAGTGCTATATTCAGTTCTCTGCCAGGGTCGCTATGGTGACTGCAAAGGCCTGCTTCTTAGAAGGACCTCACAAGGGCAGGTTTCCATGGTGACACACATCTTGCATATTTCCAAGCAATATCTTTTTTTTTTTTTTTTTGGTTGTTCAGCGACCAATCACGGCAGACGCATTTGTGAGTGATTCTGCAAGGTTACTAACAAGGCATCATGGCACAGAGGGATTTTAGTTTGTATAAACCACATGACTGTGGTGGGCATTTCTATGTGATGAATGAAAGGACATGTAAACACATCCTTTGAAAATGGAGAATTTTATACATCATTATACTAATCTTGTGAATTATAAGACAGATCTGTTTTGATGAGTAAAAGCAATAAAAAAAAATAAAAGTTTAAAACCTGTCATGATTATACAGTAATTTAAAAAGAACACTTGCAATGCTTTCATTAGATGACTGCTTCAAACATTAATTTCAAATGTTATGGAATATAGTGGAATAACTATATTTTAAAATTTCAATTTCATAACAATGAGGATTTTAATATAATAGACATCAAACATGCATATATGCATATGTGTGCACATGAACATATGCACTCACTTGGTCACTAATCAATCAAATTACTTAAATTTTAATAATAAAAATATGACATAGGAGGGTGGGCCATCCTGAACAAATGCTGCTTCGATAAAGCATGTTATTATTCCCTGGGAATTTTAAAATGTCTAGTATTTACTCAAGAAGAGAATTTTGTCAAACCGCTAGTTTTAATAATTGTTAAAACAATTTCTCAAATGGAAAATGAATTCTAATGTTCAAATGATATATTTAAAATTTCTGTATATGTGTCCACTTTTTATTTCCTTCTAGCAGTCTCTAAAGAGAACAAAACATACAAGCCTGAATACAAAAGGCTGATTTTTTTTTCGTTTCTCTTCAGTGTTATGTAAAGAAAACTACAACTCTTCCTTTGATCACTAGGCTCTTCCATATCTATCTCCCATTATCCTCCTCTGTGCATGGCGTTCTTCAACCCTGCCCACTGCAGCTCACTACTCCCCACTCACATTCCACTCAGACAACTGAATTTCAGTTTGGAAAACATATAGAATAAGACACACGAGTAACTTTCCCAGTCAGATTTGAATGAAGCATCGGTTTCACACAAAGCTGAGTTTGTAGAAAGAGAACTGCGGCAAGTGCTCGGGGGTCAGAGCGGCCATCATGATTTTTACTGTTTCATTAAATAGTCCGCACAGTACAAGCGGGGAACACTCAGTGAACACATTACCAATTCCTGCCCTTAAACTGTTTGGATGATGGACAGGGAGATTTGGAGAGGAGCCAAAGCAGGGATAGTGGTTGGAGTGGATATAGGAGATTTTGAAGGAATTAAGAAATAAAAGTTTATATTATGAAGTGCAAGGAGAAGGAATCAAAAACCACAACCAGGTCAAGTTGAGGAGGTAACAATAGTACAGTTAGGGCTTCAAGGATTACCCCACCACCAACTTGATCAAGTGTACTCAATAACTAATCAATGATAATTTGAGTATCTCTTTAAACTAAGTAAGTATTCTCCATTGAGTAAAGCATGTGGACGAGTCAATCTTCCTTCTATGTTTTCACTGTGAAGCAATGTGGTCTGTGACAGACAGCAGCACCCCCTCCAGCACTACTGGTTTCAACAGCAATTAGGCTTAGGCAAACTCTCCCATCCAAGTCGTCTCCAGTTGTAAAAGTGAAGTAGAAATTCTACTCTGGTCAGGCTGTGCTGGAATTTTCAAATGCAACAAACTATAAATACTACATTGTTGTGAACCCAATGATATAATGTCAGAAATTCAATTAATTTAGAGTACTCCAGCAAAAAACAAACAACAACAACAACAACAACAACAAAAACAAAATGGGGGGGAAGGTGCTACAAAAAAAATCGATCAAAATTGACAATTAATGGTATTTCCCCACAATGGCAAAACATAAGAATTCATTAAAATATCCAATTTCATGACTGAAATCTCCCATATATTTAAGGAAAGGATTAAACTTTAAAAAGGAGTTTATTTGCCAAGACATGTGTAAAGTGGGAATTTTTCCGCTAAGTACCGACTTGATATGATGGTAAGTACTTTCTACAAACACTTGAAACACTGTATTCTTTGGAAACCATCAGATTCATATTTCCTTACAGCTCAAGTCAATGCAAGGCAGAAAGGCCGAAAAACAAGAATGTCAAGCTTGAAGACTTGAAGAATAGTATTTTATCGGTTTTCAGAACTTTGAGTATTATTTATTGAATAGTTAGAAGTACCCACACAATGAAGCTCTACATTGTTGACACATTTTTTTTTTCAGACAGTGGCTTCGAAATGACTCTATTAACAAACTTAAAGACATACCAGATCAACATCAGCTTTTCTGTAGGTCAAAGCTTCAACTTTGGAATCCAGTTCTGTTTGTATTTGATCTCTTCTTTTCATAACACCCTTCATATCAAAACAAAAGGGTAAATCAAGTTGGGGTTTGCTGTAATTATCATTGCCTGTAACAACTATTTATATTTTAGAATATAAATAATCAACAGGAATGTATTTCTGATGTAATCAGTCATTTGGAATCATAATATTTTTATAGAGTAGGTTTCTTTACTCTTTGAAATCACAACTGTAATCAAGTATTTAAAATTATTTTTTATAAATCTTGTATTAGGTCTCCCTGGGTACATTTTATCAGTTCAAGTATAACATACAAGCTTAATATTTGATGGTGAAAGCTTCAAGGAGAGCAGAGAGCAGAACAAGTAAACACAAAAGGTCAGTGAGAGCAATGGAAACATATGTCCCATCATCCACTGGGGCACCTGAGAGGTCACCTGAGTCACTAACCTGAAAATATCTATAATCAGTGGGCCATCTTCTTTGACCCAAAAAAGACAGTTAATCAAACCAGTAATTACAGCACAGAATCAGAGAGCAGGAACATAAATTCATACCTTGAGAATTTCACTAAGACTCAAAATGTATAAAATTTATCCATTAGCTAAGGTTTGGCTTCTTTGTTTAGCTGATGGCCCAATGTCATCTTCTTGAACAATTATAACTTCATGTTTCAATGCTCTATACTTAAAACACCTTTGGGGATCAATGAACATGTAGCACCAATCTACACCTTTAATATATTTTCCCTGCTTTTCACATTGCCTTTCTTTAGGTAACTCAATTGTCCTTCAACATTTAGACTTAACATCAGAGGCATGAGCACTTGTCCCCCATAGTCCTCTTTCACTGGGCTTTACAATGTGAATTAAGGAAATATTAAAACTGACTCTGGGTAAGAAACGAACTCAGCCATTGACAGGAGAGATGCAGCACATGAAGAGATGCTTTATAGAGGGAAGCAGCTAGATTCAAGGTGTGTGGACAAACTGAACAACATGGCTCTGAAGCATTCCAAGGAGAACTGGGAATCAGTGGATTAAAAATGTGTCTAGAGACAGAGTGAATCAAGTTTCTCTCCTAGCAGAATTGCCTCTCTCTGGTAATTTCCAGGCAGTTAGGAGCTGCTAGATTTCAGCAGCGCATGAGGCCTCATGTGTCTATGAGAATCTATAGGCTGTTAACAGTTGCTAGGGGACAGAGAGAAATTCCGTTACCACTAATAAGTTGTTCTAGTTTCTATAACCACCTCTTCCCTGACCTGTAAGCATCCCAATGAAATTTAGTGGGTCATTCAGTCAATCAATAAACAAGATATGAAAGAAGAAGTTGGGAAGAAAAAGTATCATCCAGAGTGGAAGGGGTTAATGAAAATATTTACATGTATGAAGATGTCATAATGAATCCAACTTTGCATAATTAATTTACATTATATAAGACACAAAAATTATTTTAAACATTAAAATTTTTCCCAATCTCAGCAAAAACAATAGAAAATTCAACTAGTTGTCACAAATTCCTTTATATCATTTACTTTGATTAATGTTAAGTCACATTTTCTTTCCTCTAATCTAAATGATTCATACTATCATTAAGTCCCATATACTCAAATTCTACTTCTATACTGTGCATTAATTTATAAATATATTTTACTAAAAATATATATTATAAGATAGCTAATAAAGATAATATAATTTTAATCATTTTATTAAGGTATCACCAGTGATTATTTTAACTCAGATGAAAATATCTCAGTATAAAACAGAAGCAGAAATGTAATATAAAAACTAGTGATTATATCCTAGGTGTCTAAAAATAAATCAGTCCATAAAGGAGTTATATAATGGGTCTTTCTAGTGGCTATTATGACTATTTTTCAGAGCTTTAATTGCATAAGATTTTGCTTTCATGGTTTCTAGCTTGACTTTAACATAGCAATAAGTATTACCTAACTGATAAAAGCAAACAGACAAACTATATTTCTATGAAGGATCACAAGGGGAGGTGATTAATGAAAAAAAACAAAACAAAACAAAACAAGAGATGCAGTTGACTCAATAGACGGAGAGAAAGAAGACTTCGCAACCACTAAGCATGGAGTCTCTGAGAAGCAAGGAGTCTTTGTTTCTAGAGAACTCCACAGAATCCAGGTAACATCAAAAGTCTGAAAAGTTCATGCAAGATTTAATGACTCTCAAGTAAAGGATAAACATGAGAAACAGGAGAAATAACTCATGCTTACATGGTTATGTTACTTTTTCTTACCAAGATAGAAACAATTAAAAAAATTACTAGAGATCAAGGTGTATAAAATGAGATATCAGTTATGGCCACAATTTCAAGCCAAAGGCGTTATGTTGGAATATATGCTTTTACACCTCCAATGTTATCCTCCAACATCTCCCTGAAATACTAGACACCAGAAGGTGCCTGCATACTGAGAGCACAGAACAATACAGGACAAAACCCGCTGTCACTGCAGACAATATTACCAAACAAGTGCAAGTATCTGGAAATCTTAAGTTGAACTGAGGAAGAATGTAAGATGAATATATAAAGAAAAAAAAAGCTTTTTACGTGGTGTAAGAAAGCATTTTAACTTGGACAATTTCTTTTCAGAAGCAGTCTGAAGACACAGCATACATGTATGAAGACCCTACTCAATCACTTTCTATATAATATATAGAAATATATATTATATATTATTTATTATATGTAATAAATAATATATACTATAAGATAGCCAATAAAGATAATATATAATATATATTTATTATATATTCTCTATATATAACATATGAAATATATGAAATATGTTTTAAAATCATAAATGATACAGTCAAGCAACTCTCAAGGAAATAAATCTATAAAGCATAAGAAAGACATGTTTTAAAGCAAAACTGAATGTTAGAAGACTGTTCCTTAAGTAAATCTTGACTGAGGATACTTTGTATTGAAGACAATCACATAAATTGTTGGTGTTCCTATTGAGCATCCCAGTTGTTGTCTGTGTGGTCATTCAGCCATTGGTTCATGGCTACAGTGAACAGTTGTCTCTTAGGCATCTACATGGAACTAAAACATGATCCGACTAAAACATAATAGAGTGGTAGAAACACAGAGAGCGCATCACGACGTGGACAGCACTGAGACTCGTGTGAGAGGGTCTTACCACTAACATCTCACTGTAAAGCACATACTCGTGGACGACAGGGAGCAAAGCCTCCGACAGGCCGGACATCCGCTTCTCCGTGGCCTTACAGCACTGTTCAATGCAGCTGGCAATGCCCTTTAATGCATCAACCAGGTCTTCTTCTGAGGCTGACCATAGAATATGAATAGGGCCGTATTCTTTCATTTCATCAAAATAGTCTAGAAGAAAGTGTCTTTGTCAGTTTACATTTTTTAAAGATTTACTTTTTATTTGTATTCATTCGGTTGGCTATGTGAGTGTATGCATCATGTTCAGGTACCCACAGAGAGCAGAAAGGGGTGCTGGGACCCTTGAAGCTAGATTTGCTGACTGCTGTGAGTCCACATCCTCTGGTAGACCAGCAAAAACTCTCACCCGATGAGCCATCTCTCCAGCTTCTATAAAAAGTTTTTGAAAATTCCCATATCATAGAGAGCATGAAAGGACTTTGTCTCACTCTCTACATGTTCTGACATTTGGATATAAGCAAAGGCTTCTATTATCCGTCATTAACTAACCAGTCTTTGCAGATTGTGCAAGTCAGTTTTTGAAGTGCTACTAAGTATAATCAAAACTAGATTCTTTTCTATTATCCTAGCTTGGAAAATTATATTATACAACCTTCATAGTTGTTATAAAATTCCACCTATCATGTAATTATATATACATATTGTATCTAAGTATGCAGAGCCAAGGTTCTAAACAAAAGGTGTCTTTCTTCTGTTCTTTTAACTATACAAACTCGTCAACAGTAATTACTACCCACTAACCTAAGCAAAACTATAGGCTTTCTTCCTTTACTCTCCAGGAATCACCGTACACACAATATCTTCTAGAGTTCACCTTTTTCCACCCAGTATAATTCACTGAAATGTATCCTGTCATTCAAAGCTACAACTAGCACAAAGTTTTCCTATGATCAAATGAACTCAAGAAGTTAAGATTATCTCATGAAGATAAAAAGTTTTATTCAGAGTTCTTCACTTTTCAGAGTCTGGGCTCATCTCTATTGAAGATTAATGACCCCAAAACAAGAAACAAAATTTTTAACAGTTCTGTTCTCAGTATGTGTGTACGCTGATGGTCCTCATTAGACAAGTAACTAATTTTTACTGTAGAGCCTTCTTAAAATTATACAGCTTTCAAACCACACCCCCACACCAACATTTAGTAAGTTCTCCAAGAGTTCAGCTAGTAACATATGTATCAAGTATACTGTGAGGTCTAGGGCAGGTGTGGAGAGCCTTATTGGGGTGCCGTGCTGATTGACAGGAGTCTGACATTGGCTGAGGACAAGGGCAAGCAGGAATCTGACATTAAGGCAGAATAAGAAAGTAGGTTATAGCAGAAGCAAGCTTCAGACAAGATTCTGGGCTTGGGCAAGAAAGTAGGCTCAGGTATTTTGGTCATCCTTACACACCTTTGGAAACAACTGTCACTGAAATGATGTGGGACTTTGCTTACTGCCTTGACAATTTTGTGTTCACTGTCTTGCTTATTCCTTATTGTACTACTATTGACCTTAATTCCTGCATGTAATTAAATTGGTATAAAAATGGATTGAGAATTATTAAACCCGCCCTGCAGTCTCAGAATTGACTGGGGTCATGCTGCAGCTTTTTCTAATTGTCTCTTTCTTTTCAATCCTCAGTCCTGCGTTGGAGAACCTGTTGACTGACTGAGCGGGCTTGGTCAGGCAGGTACAGCTGCAATCTCTTCTTTATTTTATAGCACAGAGAAACAACACAATAATAAATATGGAATCAGAAAAGAAAACCAAGTCTTTTTTTTTTTAACGTGCAGAATAAAAATGATCAAAAATGAGGGCACTAGTAACCGCTCTCAAGCTAGTTTCCTGATATGGATGTGAGAATACCCTGCACAGGTTAAATTTCAAAATTCCTAACGGAATCTCCAATATGTCGAGTAGAATCCTGTCCCCAGTTCTCTTATGTATGCTTCATACCTTTTCTTCTTTTTTAAATTAGTGTTTCTCACTAAACAGTATAGTTTAATCATGGTTTCTCCTCCCCCAATTTTCCCTATACCCTCCCGATCTTATATAATGAGAACTCTCCAAGTTTGGGCCAGAAGCATTCACTTTAAAAACAAGAACTCAGATTTAGCAAATCTGCAAGAACTAAGCTTCCTTCACAAAGACTGAAGCCATTAAAGTTCTCCGTGATGGTAAATTCAAAGCTTATGGACATCTCTGGGGCCCTCAGGGGCCAGCAGTTTCCAAGCATGCTTTGATTTGCTGTCCAACTCGACTGTGCACAAGGAATCTGCTTCACAGACCTAGAGTCACAGAAGCGACTTAACTAATTCACTTCCTGAGAATAAGAAAAAACAGTAAGGCAGGGGTGGTGGTGCACACTTGACAGCCCAGCAGGTGGGAGACTAGGCAGAAGTCCATAGTGAGGCCCTGTGCACAGAGGAAAAAGGGGGAGCACAGGAAATATAAAGGAAAGCAAAAAAGAGAAGGAAAGGAAGACAGACAGACAGAAATATAGAAAGAAAATGACAGCTGTAAGGAGAATCAAACCCAATCATTAAACTGCATTCAGTCACTACAAAGCAAAATAATCTGTACATCTACAAAAATAAAACATGTCTGCTTTATATTTAAATTATTTCTATATTGTTACTTCTCTGTATGTTTATGTATGTATATATATGTATGCATGCATGTTTGAGCGTGCTCATCCATGTGTCTGCACTTGGAGGCTAGTGGTGTTTGGTCTATGGCTTTCCATCTTTTATTTCCAGGCATGTAAATCTAGGGCTCCCCTATTTTTGGTATAGGCTGACTGGCCAGCGAACCTCTGAGATCTCCCCTCTGCTGCTCAGCTGTGGGGTTACAGAGGCATGCCTTTGCACCCAGAATTGATATGATTGCTGAAGATTCATACTTCATTTCTCACGATTCCACATCATGGACTTTAACCACTGAGCCTTCTCCTGCTTCCAATTCTCCCTCCCCTCCCCTTTTATATACATATATGTATTTATTTGGGGAGGGGTGGAGCACATATATCACACTTTGCATGTGGCAGTCAGAGGATACCCTCAAGGAGTCAATCTCTTTTTCTACCATATGGATGCTACCTACATAGTATACACTAGAAATAAAATAAAATCTCCAGTTTAGTGATGGATATAGACAAGTTACAAATTCACAAATAAGGTGTCAGTAGAGTGACTTCTGCTTGTAAGTGGTTCCTCCTCTTCAGTACCAACATATATTAAAAACATGTTTGCTGGTTCTCCCGCCTACAATTTTAAAATTAGAAAATAAATATCATTAAGCAATTGGAGTAGAATCAATAAAGACTAAGGATTAGCATGGTTTTTAAAAGGTAGATAATAGGAAAGTCCACTATTTTTCTAATATGTAAATTTTTATGAACTAACACATCTTTCTCCTCAGTACCAGCAAAATGCTGAAATTCAATTCCTGAGATGCCACTGTTTCATTTTTTGAGACACGGTCCACGTTGAATATTTGACACCAACTTCATAAACTAAATTGAAAATCTCAAGCTCAGGGCTGGCATTGCCGTCATGTCATAATCTTCATGTGGAAGATAGAACAGCTAGGGCTCCACATCACCAAGGAAATGTATGTGCATATGGGAGAGGGTGTGTATGTGTGAACGGGTGTGAACGTGTCTCTCTGTGTTAGCGGGTGCTCATGCACGCATGTGCGGGAGTGGGGCGGAGTCAGAAGACAACCTTGGGTGTTCTCCCTCAGGAGCTGCCCACTTGGTTTTAGGAGAAGGGTCCTTCAGTGTGACATTAGGCTCAGTGATTCAAACAGACAAACAGACTTATTGAACAATGAACCCCGAGAGCCGCCTAACTCTGTCACCCCAGCATCAGACATCCATCCACCTGCTATGATACACGGGTGCGGGAGATCCGACTCAAGTCAGGATACCAGAGAGGAAGCAGACCAAGCACATTACTGCCGAGCCAACTCCTCAGTTCCTCAAACTTTCTCAATGGATGTCAGGGCCTGAGGCATTGTTTGTAAGTAAAACCCTAAAAAGTTGTCACCACACCACACCACACCCCACCACCACAGCCAAAGTGTAGATGAGA
The DNA here is from genome assembly GCF_947179515.1 of Apodemus sylvaticus. Lineage (NCBI taxonomy): Eukaryota > Metazoa > Chordata > Mammalia > Rodentia > Muridae > Apodemus > Apodemus sylvaticus. The sequence continues at coordinate 45,202,292 of NC_067475.1, read as the reverse complement.
AAGAGGTTGGGTATCTGTGTGCTCAGTCTTTAATGACATACCCCTTTCTTCCTTGTAAATCCTCTGAGATATTTTATCTATTAAGTTTATTTTCTGGCTGAATGCTTCAATGAAGTTATTCATTTCCATGAACTCATCTGGCCGGTTCCTCACTCCTCGCATGGAAGACGCCACTGCTCGGACTGTCTGCCCCATCCTGCTCAGCAAGCCAGGGCCTTGCTTCTTATAAGAAGAGAGTTCCTAGAAGCAGAAAGTGCAGTAAGTACAGCGAGTCAATCGGCAGCACTCCCAGCTGCAGTAAAGCAGACAGAGACAACGACAACGAACCTCCAGGTGTGTCTTTTAAAGCATTCACTTTTAAAGCCTCTGATTTTATTTTTTTGGGGGGTTATCATCCCCCTACACCTCATTCTACTGTATAATGTTCCATTTCAAACTGCTCTTTTAAACATGTAGAAAGTGCTTCCTCAGAGTAGAAGTCTTCAAAACAAAACAAAGGGATAAGTGATTAAGAAGATGTGAGATAAGCAATCTACATCTTTTACATTTATATTTTATGTGCATGTGTGCATATTTGCCTGTATACATGCATATACATGCATAGCACACACACAGAGGACAGATGCAGTGCCCTCAGAGGTCAAAAGAAGGTGTTAGGTCCCACAGTTGTGAACTGAACTCAGTTCATCTGAAAGAGCATCAAGTGCTCTTAACCACTGAGTCATCTCTGCAGCCCCTGGTCTACATTTTAGAAAAGAGATTCCATACACAAATGATCCAGAGAAGATTTCTGAGGACCCACATCACTACTGACAAGAGTGGAAACCTTAATTAGTTCTTCAAGTATACTAGGTAACATTTATCGAGAGCTTGATGTGTTCCTGTAACTATACGCACAGTCTTACATGCACAGCTGACAATAAACCCACAATAGCTTCTATTTCCTTTACTTTACAAAGGAAAATAGGAGGACTGGTAGGGTGAATAACTTTAACAAGGTCCTCGAGCTATTAGGCAACAGGAGGAGGTGGGTGGGGGAAATCACAGCAAGCTCATTGCAGAGGTTCCATTGCTGGTCAGGACACACTCTGCTCTGCAAAGCACACACTGCTTCCACACAGGACACACTCCACTTCCACACAGGACATACTCTGCTTCTTCTGCACAGGACACACTCTGCTTCCACACAGGACACATTCTTCTTCTGTCATGTTCTCATTCTAGTTTATAACCAGACTTTCTGAGCATAGCTCTTGAGCCAATTAGAGTGGGTAAACTGGGACACCACCTCCGCTGACTGGCTGGCTGCAGACAAGGCTCTTTAATAAGACCTGTGCTTAGTTATTTCAGAGTTAACAATAGGAAAGACAGCTACAGATAGGGAAAAAGAAACAGATATACAGCCATGAAATCATCCCTTGAGAAATACAGTGTGCTTAAGCAAACAATAAAATGCAAATCAGAGCTCACTAGGTGCTGAGGGGGCACCGTGGCATTTGTGAAAACATGGGCTTGTTTGGGATGAAATAAAAGTTACAGAGCAAAACATAAGAAAGAGATACATAAACTGTGAATAAAAATAATTCCTGATTTGCAGATTTATAGGCAATATACCATGAACTCAAACATGGAATAAGATATTGTCTGTCTTCCCATAGGTTTTCTTGCCAAAATGTCTTATGAAAACACATTTGTGACCAAAGAGTAACCCTCACGGACCAGACAAGCCATCCATCCAGGAGTACCCCTGACTTCCCTCAGAAAGCATACCTCAGTGCTAGCAGTACAAACTGTACCTGTCAAGCGGTTCTTACAGTCTCTGATTTAACATGTTCTGAGTGTAATGCATACACTATCCTCTGGGAATGAGCTTCTAAGGTTATAGATCAGTGGTTTTCAATCTCTCCAATGCGGCAACCTTTTAATACCTCATGTTGTGGTAACCCCTCCAGCCATCAAATTATTTTTGTTGCTACTGTATATCTGTAATTTTGTTATTGTTATAAATAATAATGTAAATATGCTGGCTATATGATATGTGATTCCTGAGAAAGAGTCATTCCATGACTCCTTTAGGTCTTTTGACCTTCACTTATGTGCTCTAGCATGAATGTGTTGACACAAGAATGGGCACATACACTCATGCACCACAAACAAACACACAAATACACACACACACACAAAAACACACATAAACATCACATACACACAGAACAAAATATTCATGCTTGACCAATGTTGATTACATATGCAAATAGTATTCCTCATTAAATAAAAGTTAACAGAAATAAGAATACGTGTATATGAAGAAGACAACAGATTTCTCTCTTGTTTATTGATGATCAACATGTTGACTGGCACACCAGGGTTATACCTAAAATGTTTTCTAATATATCTCCAATATTTTCTAAAACAATTCACTAGATCAGTTCAAGGACACCATTGCCTAATTTGTAACGGTGAGAAGAAGGGACACGCAGCTGCTGCACACATGGTACTAAGGGCCTTGTGAACATAAAACAGAACATTTACCCAGGCTTGTGCAGTGAGGAAAACCTTGAAATCCTCATTAAACGTTAAAGTTGGATGGTCAGCGATCCTGTTCAGAAACTTGTGGAGTGCCTTCCTGCGGGTCTCAATGAAGTCATCGTTGAAACGTTCCACCATGCCTTTCACGATAAACTTTTCTGGCAATGGCTGAGACCAAAAAACAAAACAAACAACTATGTGAGAACACATGTCCATGGCAGTGATGGAGGGTGGAGGATGGAACTGAGGGACAGAGACAGAGACAGATACAAGAAATAAGGGGACAGAGGTCACAGAGGAGTGCTAGGGAACAGCCAGAACTAAGTATGGCCCAGGACATAAAGGCAGATGCTGTCAACCTGAGTGTGATCTCCAGAATACACAGGGTGGAAGGAAAGAGACGATTCTTACAAGTTGGGCTCTGACCTGCATACATGCTCACACACAAATCACAATTAAAGTAAAACAAAACAAAAACAACCAACCCCCTCCCCCACATAATCTTGCATATAACATGTCATACAAGGTTGCAAAGATTCTGAAGACCAGTTGAACACCTCATCATTTATTATAAAAATAAGTTTTTTTTTTTAAAAAAAAACTCATACTACAGGCTGGGAATATGACTCACGAAGAAGAGAACACTCCTGTAGATCGGGCTGATGACCTGAACTCAATCTCTGGGGACACATGTGATAGAAGGAGAATTCCCCCCTCCCTCCAGTAGTTTGAGAACTCTCTCTATATGACAGCATCCCTGGGCTATCCCCACAATAAATAAATAAGTATAATATACTTAAAAACATAAAGCTAGTCAGGAAGGATGAAGTATCATTCCATGCTATTATAGTAGTTAAAAAAGCTATAGTTAAATCAAAGAGTTTGGAAATAAATGTTCCTAAGATAAGTAAAATTTAGTGGATTTAAAGGTATAATGTTTGGTATTATGTTTTAGACACTCTAACATACTCAAGAAAACACAGTGGCTATATTCTAAACAACAAGAACCCAAAACCCTTATAAACTCACGGGAATAATGAGAGTGGGGTGTGCTTCTTCGAGTTTACCCTTCAACCAAAGGAAATCTTGATAGCGTCGCCTGACTTCAAATTCACTGGAATCAAACTCTCCACGAGATGTCTGAGAGAAGCAGAGAAACATAACAGCCCGTACAGTATAAGACAGAAGACATTTGCTTAATTCTATTTTAGATATTATGAAAAAAATAGGTCCCTCGGAAAACTCGAATCTTAATTATTCAGTGTTTGTCAGCCTGTATTTTCTTTTTCCAGTCATCTATTCATGTACCAGATGAAATTAAGCGAACTTTCCGGTTTTTCCACAAAGAAAGCAAACACCATACTCAAATCTGAAGTCGAAACTGAAAAATCTGTCTTCCAACAGCCATCTGGCTCCCGCGGGCTTTTGACTACTATTACTCTGGCGTGGCTTTCTCGCTTAGAAAGTGTGCTCTGAATGTGGGTCTCAAACATGATTCTTTTCTTGACACGATTAGAATTCAGAATTTGAGGAAAGATCTATTTTTAAAATCTGGAAAATAACCTGAATACGCCTGAGAATACTGTTTTCTTGGAAGGTGTTCAAGTGAACTGCTTTCTCTAAAATCTGCTGTTGGTGTGTAAAAATTCTATCATTTTTTTCAGAGTGACTTTGCCACTTTTCCAAAAGAATATAATTAATGGATATTTAATGTGAAAAGATCTTTTTCCCGTTATTTCTCAAGAGAGGGGTTTTTTTTTTTTTTGAGCTCCATGCTTAAACTCCTAAAATTTTAGCAAATATATTAAATCCTCTCTTCCTACTATACCAAAACTCTGTGCCAACTCATGTGGCAAGGACATGGGTTCAATATCAACCTCACAGCCACTGTTTAAACCTCAGGCTAAAATAAAGTAGCACTTTTCTAGTTCATACTTAGCATCTCATGAGAAAATAACCACTTAAACTGATGCCCTACTTAACTGAATTTTCGCATACTAAAAATTATATACTGTAATATTTAGGTTGAGATTTTCCTACAGGAGTAAAGATGGAATAAAATAAAAAATATTGCAAACATATGTCCTATCATAGTAAATAACAACTATGTACATGGGTGAACCACTTGAAAATTAAGCAGTTTATGTCACAGGGTACAGTTTTAATGGTTTAGAAATTGTTAAGGAGCTTGTGGAAATACAGCATCCTTAAGAGTTGTATTTACAGTATCATGCAGTATATCTTAGTAAACGTTCTCTTTGCAGTTGGAAAAGGTGGGGACACATCAGATGCAGCAGCTTAGGAATCTAAATGTTCACAAAACACTTCAAAAATGTAGTTATTTTACAAAATGACACATGATATGGAAACAGTCAGAACAGAAAATCTACATCCAGTAAAAACATGTCTAACAACATATATGCACACTGACTGATATGTGGATGTATGTATGCATACACATCATGCTTGCATATACACTCACAAAGCATCAATTAGTCACTCTCTAGTGGACCGAGCACCAGGCACAACAAACAGGTTCATGAGCCACTTCCAAAGCAATAAACTGGTGTGACCATTAATACCAATGAAAGCATTCAAGCAATGGCCGGTGAGAATGTGATTCAGCTGTATATTCTCACAGCCACTCCCAAGTCTTTAGTAAACACAAAATGATCTATTAAAAATTCCAGCATAAAGATGCCAAGCCCTATCAAAGAATCAGTCCATTCTGCCCTCTTCACGCTGCCACTGGCTTAAAGGAATTTTATGGCATATAACAACAATTGAAGAAAATAGAAAATGAGTTCAATTCTAAGCAGACCATTCTTTCTTTCTACTTCAGGACCTTATACTCCCCTTGTGTGGGATACAAATGGCAAAGCAGATATAGTCATCTGAGTTTAGAGGATGACTAATTCCCCTACAGTAGACGTTAGAATCACCATCCCACCTAGAGCCGTCATATTTGTTCACTCAGAGCCGTAAGATGAACTGAATTTGATGACAGATCCCAACAGAATGAACATGTGTTCTAAAGAGTGTGCTTCAAGTATCAATAATGCTTCTAACTGGAATGCAAGTATCTATGGAAGCAATGTTACAAATACTTTTGTTCAACAAATGCTGGTATTCTAAGCTCAGATTTACAAAACTGCTTTTGAGATAAATGAGTCTTAATAATCAGTCCATCAGTGGAGGACAACAGCTATTGCCTGCATACTATCAGGCATTTGTATGCTTCATGGTGATAATATGGGAGAAAAGATCACAGTTAATATCTTAGATTTATTTCCATAATCCCTAAGGGAAAGGGATCTCTATGTGCCCAAAGGATAAAGCAGTTCGTCCAAGCAATCGCCTCAGAATGTTATGGAAGAGAAGCAGGAAGAATTTGGGGCCCAGAGGGGGATAGGAACTCCACAGGAAGACCAACAAAGTCAACTAACCTGGACCCTTGGGGATCTGAGAAACTGAAGCAACAACCAGAGCATACACAGCTGGACCCAGGCCTCCCCACATATGCAGCAGATGTGCAGGCTGGCCTTCATGTGGGTCCTGAACAACTAGAGTGAGAGATATCTCAAAAGCTGTTGCCTATCCATAGGATTTGTTCCTCTAGCTGAGATGCCTTGTCTGGCCTCAGTGGGAGAGATTCACCAAACCCACAGAGACCTGATGTGCCAGGGTTGACAGATACCCAGGGGGTGCCCTCTCAGAGAAGAAGGGGAGGGAGGTCTGGGGAAGGCTAGAGGAGTGGTGTCTGAGGGGAGGGAAAATGAGCAGAATGTAAAGAAAGTTAAAAAAAAAAAAGATTGTCAGTCTCAAGAATAAAGGTTTTTTCTCATAAAACAGATGCATTGAATGTGGGAGTCCCTTATATAGCTGGTTTACTGTTAAATTAGCCCAAGCTCGGCTTATTGATGTGTACAGGTGACTTTGTATATAGACCTCAGTATGATGAATGGCAAATTATAAAACTGAAACTGGAGCTGAGGATATATTTCAATTCATGCCTAGCTTGCCAACACAAGATACTCAGCACTGAACACACCAGGTAGGCTTGGGCCCAGGAGTCCTCTGAGCACTCAGGAAGTGCACACAAGAGGCTAACACATTCAACACATCCCAGCTGGCTAGTGACTTCTCTTCTTTCCCCAGAGAAGCCATCCATACACGTCCAATGTTTGTGACAAGTTTATGTCTTCCTTCATACAATTCAAAATTAAACAAGTATTCATAAATTAACATCATTGTATTTTTCCATCATCATCTATATTTTGAAAGCAGAAATATCTGCCCACCAAGTGTGCCCTGACCAGAGATAGAGTCTTAGGTTCATAACTGAACAACACTAGCATTCAAAAAAACTTTATAGAATAAATTATTTCATTAGTTATAATAAGCAAATAACAAATAATTTTGATAACACAACCTACATCTAATAGATGTTTATATATTTATATATGTAATGTATATTCACAGTATATATGTACAGTTTATATACTGGGATAAAAGTAATAGAAAGTAGAAAAGGGCACTTAGTTTGTGATAACCTGAAAGTCAAGTTTGCCACATCCATACACAGACAGGTAAAAACGTAATAGAAAAAGATGTACGGAAGGAAAAGGGTCACGCTGAAGTCCAGCTCTGCCGATGACTATGCTGAACACCTCTTGCAAGGCTCTAGAGTTTCATTTTGCAATGGAAGAAAGTGAGAACGAGTAATAATGTGCAAATTCTCAAATTGTTTTCTAGTATGTAGAATGTGTTTAAAGCATTACCTGTCAGTGTAGTCACCACTGAAATCAGCTGGTAAAATACATTCCAATATCACTGTCATTAATCAATGTAGACAGTGGTTCAAACAATGTTCACTCAGAGTCCCCACCACTGATGCCATCTGGATCATACAACCTAATGCCATCCTTGTCATTACTACTATATAAGTAGCCCATTTAAGAATGATGTGGGAAGACAGTACAATACCTCAGCAGGGAAAGACGCCTGCCGTCAACTCACGCAACCCTGAGTTCAATCGCAGGACTCTCATGGAAGAACTACCTCAAGTTGTCCTCTAACATCCACATGTGCAGTGGCAACATGTGCATACATTCTCATGCCTACCCACCTTAAATTAACTTAAATGAAGTAGATTAAAATATGATATCAATATGGATAATTCACGGTATGTTACTGATCAGAATCAGACCTATTGGATGTTTCAAACAGGGTATCTCTGAGAAGTGCAAATGATGGGATACAAATAACTGTTTCACAGATCCAGTGAAGGCAGGCAGTCTTAGGAGAGGATGCACATGAGCCTTGAGTCTGCTCTGGACAGCATTCTGATACCAATCTATTCAGGTTTCTACAAAAGTCTTCAAAGTTACTGCTCTCACCTTATTTAAAGATTAAGAAACTGATTTTTTTTAAAAGAGGTTGATAAAAAATACCCATGACACACAGCAAAGAAAGAAACCTCTGCTCAATTCCACACACTCTTGCTGAAACCCTTCTCGATACCACAAAAATAGTGAAAGACTTCCTTCACTCATTCAAGAAAAGAGTTAGATTTTAATCAAGTAGATCCAGAAAATTGTATTTGGAATTACAAAACCTTCCTTGAAGGGCTAGAGAGATGTTTCAGCAGCTAAGAGGATCTTAACTTCTTCCATAGGATCTGGGTTCAATTCTCAGCACCTACATGTCAGCTCACAACTGTCTGTAACTCCAGGATCCAACACCCTCACACAAACATCTATGTAGACAAAGCAGGATTGCACATAAAAATAAAGCACACACACAGACACACACAGAGACATACACATACACACACACACACACACACACACACACACACACACACACACATACAAAACTCTTCCTTAAGAAGCTCATACTCCCTGAACATAAATACAAATCAAATCCACATGCCCTTTTCTACTTGTCAGTTACTGACCACTTACTACACATAGTTAAAAGTTTTATATTGATTACTTCACTTAAGTCAATTGTCAGAGCAAGGCTCACTCTGAGTTACATAACCAGCTACTAAAAATGTCGTGTTTTTTTTTTTCTTTTCTTTTCTTTTTTTTTTTTTTTTTTTTTAGCTCTAAGGACTATGTGGCTTGGAATTGATACATTTTCAGTTTCATTTCTGTAACAACTTGGTACTTTACATTCCTTAAGGGTTCCTTTGAAAGAACAGAGGACCTGCTGGGAGGCATGGAGCAGCTAGAGAAGCCTTCTTAGACAGCTCATACCTTGAGTTTTGAAAAATAAATAGCATTCATTCCATCTTAGGAGATGTAAGACAGAAGGAAATACATATTTGGATTCATGAGACCAAGAGGTAGCTGTAATACTCAGAGCGTAGAAACAGCTCTACCTGAGCAGACAAGGGGCTCAAGGGTAGAAGAGATGAGTCTGTGGGCAGAGCTGGCCCCGACCTGAGCTCACGTGACCTGGCTCAGAGGGACTGATTGCCCTTTGCACTGGAGGAAATGAGGAGCCAAGGAAAGAGAGTCCATAGCTACACTTCAGGAACACAGGGCCAAGTGTGGCAGCTGTGCTGAGCGATGAGATTGCAGAGGCACAGTCCAGAACCTCTCAGCTGCAGAGATGCTCTTTAGCAACAGAGAGCTACACTGGTAAGGGGTGAACCTTCCTAAAAAAACAAAAAAAAACAACAAAAAAAAAAACAAACAAAAAAACATTTAACTTTCAGAGAGAAATTGCTTGTAAAAAAATGGACTTAATGAAACAGAGTATATTTAGTTTTGTTTTGTCTGACATTAGCTTTCTCTGTGTAAAGAAGGCCAAACTTGGTCTCCAAATCAGTTTCTCTTGTATTGTTGAACAAGTATTCCGCCTGCACACTACGGAGGCAGTTTGCTTCTATCTGAGAAAGAAACAGTATTACACTTTGTAATCCTCAGAAAAATCTATCACTATAAAATGTTGCTGTGTCCTGGTTTTACTGATTTGCTCTCTGTATTAGGAACACAGGACTCTTCTTTTCCAAAGGAATCAATCTAATTATTTACTTATTTGGAGTGTTTCTTTTGAGATAGTGCCTCACGAAACCAGGCTCTCCTTGAACTCTGCATTGCCAGGGTGGCCTTAAACTAGAGCTTTGTCTGACCTAGCCTCCAAGTGCTAGGATGTAAAGCACTGCCCACCACTCCAGGCTAATTGTCATTTCTATGATTAAAAACCTACGTCTTCTTATTCTTAGCTGCTCAACTAAAAAGGGCCATTTTATAAAGTCAATTCAAATATCAAATTTCATAGGAACCAAGTAAAGTTATGTCAGATGAAATCTCCTGCCCCAAATGGCTTTAAGAAAGAAAAGTCAATGGACAAGATTCTGCAACACTGAACTCGATGACCAAGAAGTGTTTACAGAAGCTCAGAGTGCATATGGCATCTTGCTCCCTCAGAAGTTACCTTGGTTATGATCCTGTAAGTGACGAAAGTTTCAATTGTAGTGACATGGCTCTCAGGCGCGTCAACTGTAATGAAGAGATCCTTTAAATCTGGTCCATCTTCAAACTTGATTTGGTTTATCATCGACAAAGGGGATGTTGGCATCATAGGGCTAAATGAGTTCATGTCCATCAGCGAGGCATCCTAAGGAACAAAGCACTTACAAAGTTAACATCAGACGCATGGGAGATTGCTCACAGCATGAAGGAGGGGCTTGCTGCACAGCATGAAGATGTGAGTTCAGATCCCCAGGAACCACTTAAAAACCAGGTGTGGTGTGCATATCTGTAATCTCATGACCAGGAAGGCAGACATGGTTGATTCTCTGGACTTACTGGCCTGCCATTCTATCTGAATATATTGAGTCCAAGTTGAATGAAGCACTGACCTCTGAGCTCCAAATGATAGCACATACACACATATAATGAACACTCTTTCTCACAGATATATATATATATACACACACATATATACATATGTGTGTGTATATATATGTATACACAAAAACATATAACCCACACACTCATACAAAAAAATGACTTGAGAAGAATGAGTAACAATTCTCGATTTCTGAGGTGTTACTAATATTAATAAAATACGGCAAAAACAAAAAGCACTTCTGGACTCATAGTTGGATGTGTTCGGTAAGTATTTTTATATGGATACTAAACATTTATTTTCATGCTTGCTCATAAATACTACCTTAATAACAATGAAAAATGTTATAAACTTTCAAGAATTCCTATGCTTTGAATATTTGTATTCTCAAATACAATTCTCAATATCTCTAAAATACAAATTGAACCTTACTTCTTTGGGTTTTTGTTTTGTTTTGGTTTGGTTTTTGGTTTTTTTGGATTTGGTTTTTTCGAGACAGGGTTTCTCTGTGTAGCCCTGGCTGTCCTGGAACTCACTCTGTAGACCAGGCTGGCCTTGAACTCAGAAATCTGCCTGCCTCTGCCTCCCAGAGTGCTGGAATTACAGGCGTGCGTCACCACCGCCTGGCTTGAACCTTACTTCTTAATGCAATAGTTTTAAGAAACATGATTGAGTTATGAGGTAAAGTCTTAATAAGTCGCTTTCGCAAACTCTATTGTGGGACTGGTGGGGAGGGCAATAACTAACCATTTTTCTACTACATGTGAGGACACAGAAAATATAAAATAAAATAAAACAAAACAAAACACCATTACAGAAACAGAGTAGTCCTGCCAAGGTACCAAACCTGCCAGGCAAGATTTGAGCCAAGTAGTAAAGAACAAATTTTATGGTTAATTAGATACATAAAAATAAAGAAACAAGAAAATTCCCTGAAACAAAAGTTTAATTAGGTAGATAATTTTCATCTCCATGACAGGATAAAATAAACTCTATCCAAATGATAGACCATAATAAGATGATCCAAAGTAATGTTCTGTATGTTTTCAACATCTATTTTATTTTAATTATATATACATATATATGTATATATATATTGACTGATTGTGTGTGTGTGTGTGTTTGTGTGTGTGTGTGTGTGTGTGTGTGTATGTGTGAATGCATGTGCAGGGGCCTACACAAGCCTTTACAAGATGTCAGATCCCCCAGAGCTGTAGTAACAGGTGGTAGTACACCATACCATGTGGTATTTGAAACTATAACTTGGATCTTCTGTAAGAGCAGTAAACAATCCTAACTCCTGAGCCCCTCTCCAACCCAATGCAGTAGTTAGAAAAAAATTCCATGTGGTCACTAAAACAAGAGTTTAAAAAAACCTGTGTCCAATTGAATGCCAATGTTTCCTATATGCCTGATCTAGGAAAGGGAAGTAGAACAAAGGGGAGAAGAAATAAAAAGGCACAGAGAACAAACTTATCAACCAGACAGAAACAAAGTAAGTTAGCAGAAGTCCTTTCAGATGCTGAGACATCTCACATCATCTCGGTCAAGTACAATCCATCTAAGCTTTTATGCTTAGCGGACTAGAAAGAAATAGATCCTTAAAATTTGTTCTTCCCTAACAAAGATGTTGTTCTTGGTTTATATTATTTTCTATGTGGCTTTCTTCGTTTTCCAAATATTTTAAAAGATCAATGTATTTGGTTTTAGAATAAGACAACTATTTTAAAACTGCACCAGTCAACCCTGTACATGCTAATGTTCAGAAGCAGTAAGAAACATGACAGTAAGTTAAGAGAGTTGCCTGGGTCCATTTGACAGGAACTCATTTATTTTGTGTTTATTTTTTTTTCAGCTCATCGATGTTAGATAGCTAAATAGATAATTTAAAGTTCACAACAATGACAAAAAGAGAATAACTATCTAAAATAAACTATGAGATGCTACACAACAGAACCCTAAGAAGCCATGAACAGAATTCAGCCAATAGTTCACCAGTATGTACAAAAATTTCTTTCACAAACCATCCCATATTAATAACAGTTTTCTAAACTGACAGAGCTTTAATTTGGTAGACAAACGTCCTTGAGACTTCCCTGACCTGCGTGCAGCCCCGTACTCCAGCCCTCTCTTGAACCCACCCACTCTGCTCACCACCACCCACCTCTTTTACCTACTAATTTTGTGTTCTGTTTTCTCTGCTTCAAGTGCAGCCTTTTGTAGCGTGGGAAGGATCTGGGTTGGCTTATGAGGGCTCACAATTCTGAGGCATGCAGTGGAGTGTCATAAAAATATGCTTCCATATCCAGCAAAGGAAGAAAATTACAGGCTGAATATTTAGCAGCATGGATGATTTCAGTAGAGGGATTTAAATTACCATGAATCCCTCAAAAACACTCTCAAGACCTCCATTAAAACCAGCTATCCAACGTGTTTTAGATTTGTTCTCTCCCACAAAGAGGAAAAAAAAATATATGGTAATCTTACTTAAAAATGTACCTTGATATAAATAACTGAGGGAAATGAGATACACAGAAGCAATTAAGCCATTTAACCTTGTGTGGCTGGTGGATTTGAAAAATGAATCCTTAACACATGTTTTTTCTCTAACAAAGGATTCATCCCCACCATCTCTTTCCCCTTCCTTCTTCCTTGTCTCCCAACTTGGAAACCTATAGTTTCTGAAATCAATGTCACGAATGGCAAAATCATCTACAAATAAAATACAGGTTTCTCTGTTGTTATTCTTGGTTCAATAACTGTTTTCTGCTCTCAGTTCAACAGTGCCCTCCAAACTAATACCCCAAATTCTCTTAAACTCATAGTTGAAGGAGTACCACCTAGTACCTCTGAATGGGACTCTTTATCCAGGTCCAGGCTCAAACCACCTAGCTCTCTGTCATGTGGAAATAACATTACCTACCACCAATTAAGGATAACTTGTGTGCCTCTGTGTGGTCATGCATACTCATGCATGTGTGGATGCACTTATGGTGGGTGCCAGCGTGTTTGCGGGTGTGACTATGTGGAGAGCAGAGGAGAGTGTGTATCATTCCTCAGGAGCTGTCTACCTCCTTTTAGACAGCATCTCACTTGGTCTCAGGGAGCAGCTGGCTGAGCAGGGAGTGCTGGGGGCCTAGGTATCTACTGTCTCTATCTCCTGAGTTCTATGCATGTAACTTGGTTTTTTGTTTCTTTTGGTTGTGGTTGTGGTTGTGGTTGTGGTTTTGGTTGTGGTTGTAGTTGTGGTTGTGGTTGTGGCTGTAAGTTGTGGTTATGGTCTGTTTGGTTTGGATTTGCTGCTGTTGGTTGGTTGGTTGAGTTTTATTTGGCTTTTATTTGTTTGTTTGTTTGTTTGTTTGTTTAGGGGAATCAAAATGAGATCCACGCACTTTAACAACTGAGCTATCTCTCTACCCCTGACAAGGCCTTTGTAGACCTGTTTAAACGTGTCCATTTGGCCTCAAACTCCTGCACAGAGCCTGTAGATTTGAGTCCAGATACCAGTATCCATATTAGGTGGCTCATAATGGCCTGTAACTCTAGCTCCAGTAAAATCCCAAACCTCTGGGTTCCATGGGAACCCAGAGGTTCCCTCCATACCCCCACCACTCCCTACCCCTCCATATACACAACATCATCCACACAATTTCAATTGGAAAATTAAATCATTACTTCATTAAAGTGACATCTAACTTAATATAAGTGGTATTCTTGTAAAAGGTATTTTGTAAAATAGGGAAGGGCAGATAAAAAGGAGAAAAGAAAGGAAAAGAAGAAACACAATGATAGCTATAGAAAAAGCCCAGGTGAGGAGCATGGCCTCCAAGTTCTTTGTTGCCTGCATGCCGGTCTGTTGATCATTTGTTATAGCAGCACTAACAAACGAATACAATGTTTTTACTTTTACCTTTGTACATTGTAAACACCAAAGGATGGAGGCAAGTGTGGAAGGAAGACACTTGATGAAGTTGCTTGCTCTGTTTTTTTCATTTTTTTATAGGTTAATCCCCAACTCATCTTGGGCTCCCAGGACATGCCTCTGTCTCTCTCCTAGTTTCTAAACTCTACAGGTGAAATAAATGACACCTACAACTGAAATGTAAAATCCAGAAGGGCTTGTCAGTAATTGAATGTTCAGAAGATAAAAGCCAAGAGAAACACATTCAAAGGTGAGCCATGACCTCTCGGGTGGCAGGGGTAGGTGTCCTTCTTTACTATCCCTTACTAACAAGCTACTCTGGACCACTCATAAATATAACATGAATACTCTGATAATGCTAAATTCCATCTGCCATCTGTGTCCCAAACAACAATTTTCTTTTTACAAGTAGAAGGGGAAGATAAATGAATGTGAGAACTGTGATAAATCAGAATACTGGCATAAAAGGGCCATGCGAATGAAAATGCTGAGACACAGAAACACCAACACCAAGAGACATCTGGTTAAAAAAAAAAAAAAAAAAAAAACCAAAAAAAACATGCAACATCAAGTGCGTCAAGTGGAAGGCGTTTGAGAAACAGGGACTTGAAGAAGCTGTTGTAAAGAAAGACACTCATCTTGATGGACCTAAATTTAGGCTTGCCAGCTGTGTTTTGATTTACAAATCCTTCCAATCTGCCTGCTTATAATAATAATAATAAAAATAAGTGAGACAGGCCCGAGAAGAGAGCCAGAGACGTGATCGGAGGAAACGCTACCACGGCTGTTTTCTGTAGCGGAGCGCACGACTTCCTAATCTTGTTTGACATAATTTTTATTTCTCGGTAGTATATACTTCCTTATAAGTATGTACTACAATTCATTTATCCATTCCTTGGTTTCTTTTATCTGTTAATTTCTTAACAGTGAGTGCTGCCTTGGATATGACTACATTTCCTTGGGCTATGAACACTACAGTAACATTCTGAACAAAGACATTTTTGCATAATTTTTACTTGACACAATTTTCCCTCTTGGGGGCGGTGGGGGGGGAATGCTATATAATTACAGCATGCTTTGTCTCCACCCAAGCTCATGTGGAGATTTAATTAGCAGTGTAATGATAATGAAAGGCAGTGAGATCCTGACTTTTCCAGAGTTTAATTTCTCCTTTGCAGTCTTTGAAAAATGTCCTATAAGACCTGGGACCACACAATTGGACAGCTATGAGTTCTTAACAATGTTGTTAAAAAGAGTTGTGGCGTGGAACTCTACCCTGCAACCCAAGGATGGAGGAGGTCAAGGAACAACTTTTCGGGGTTGGTTCTCTGTGACCGCTGTGGGCTCTGGGGGGTTGAACTAAGTCCTCAGACATCAACAGCAGAGTCTTTAGCCGTTGCGCCCGCTCACTGACCCACACACTGTCCTATCAGATCTCTGTTCTCACAGGGCTACTCTTGTTCTCTGTGGTGCCCAGTGACAGAGGACACTCAGCTCTTTGCCTCCTGCATTGGGCGGGCACTTGCCAGATCTGTCCTTCCATCTCCATCAGGGATTGAAGTAGCAAGAAGCCCTCACTAGATGAGGCTTCCTGATCTTGGAATAGCTAGCTTCCTCATCAATGATTTTTTTTTTCTTTATAAACTACCCAATCTCCAGTGTTATATTACAGCAACACAAAAGAAGCTTCTGACATAGTACATTAAGAGAGAAAAAAAATCTGTCCACTCAGGAAAAGGCTAGCCCCCACTCAAGTTTTATTCAGAGTTGTGAACTTGGTCAAGTTACTTGGCTTTTCTGACCTTCAATTTTTCAGATGTGAACTCTCAGAAAAGTCATATTTTACCTTGAATCATGGAGGGGCAATGAGGAGAAGATAATAAATAAATAATAAATGTGACGTGTGTAATGTCCGTTAGAAGGTGTTACATGCAGTATCTGTGTCCCTAGCAGACAAAACAGTAAATATTTGGAGATTCTTAGGCTATCTGTTATCTGTTTAAAATTTTCAACTTGGCTATTATAATGTGAAATTGTTTACAGACCGTATATAAATGACCTTGTGAACTTATGCTCTAGTAAAACTTACAAAAGTAAATATATCTTCAACCATATCTAACCATGTTTATGTTATAATAAACCCTATCGATAGCTACCTGACATATAAACTGTGTATGTTTCAAATGCAATGGAATGTCCTATTAAATTTATATTTATGTTTTACTTTTTGTAGTGATGAGACAGAACCTATGGCATTATTTATGGTAGGCAAACGCTCATCCACTTAACTACATCCTCAGAATAAGAGTCATCCTAAAAGTTAAAAAGTATAAAAATATCATACATTTAAGTATAATAAACCTATAGTCATGATTAAGGAAAAATTGTTGACTAGTTTTCTTTGTGGTATTCTTATGAAATTTAGCGATACAAATTAGAATTTTGTTTTTGTTTTAATGATTGGCATCCACATGTGTGCCTAAGTAACGGATACTGCTTTATTGTTTCAAAGTTATTTACACCAGGAATGCTAAGTCTGCACATGATAACAAGCCTTGTAAAGCAGCCGTTTCAAAGCCAGTCTGGGGTATTGGATGCATACAGGAAACATCAGCCAACTTTCCAATTGTGGATATGGTGATGACTAACTGGAAACAGAATAAGCTAGGAAAAATATTCTAACTAGAACTTCTAAAGAGGCTGGCAGTATGACTCCTACAAACACACATGCTGCACAGTTGACTGGGACATGTAGGCAGACCTGTTTTTAGCACAGCCCACAGAGGAGGGCTCTTAAGTCATAGGTAAGTGGCTCTTACAACATAATAAACTGAAACCAGTCCCTTGAACAAAGATGTGGCTAGATGGACATTTCCAGGCAAAGGGCCTAGAAAGCACACGTTTCGAGATCATTTCTGGGAAGATGTAATATGTGCTTATTACATACTGGAAAAGTCAACAGACAATTCAAATAGACACACTCAATATTTAAAGACTCCCTCAAAAAAGGGAATTATACATGAGGTACAGCATTTAGAATACATTTACAGAGTTTTGGTATCTATCTCAACAATAATTGAAAAATATATGTTCTATTTATTCTAAATTAAAAGTATACTACATCCTATATTTTATCACCACAGAGCCTCCTCTGAGTACACGGAAAGTTTTGCTCTATATCCCATACTGAATTAAGTAGTCATAATTCCTATCTCCATCTAGACTATCGATATATTGTCATAACATCCAGTCTTTAAAGCAAGCATAAGCCCCAGAAAGGCAGAAATATGCTGATAGGATCCTCGGCAGGTCTCCTTACAAATCTAAAGTAGACGACTGCACAAGAGAAGGGGGCCATCTGAAGCTCCCTGGGGAACACCGAGCCTCCTATGCGAGAGCAAGATTTCTTTTCTTTTTTTGGTTTTTCCAGACAGGGTTTCTCTGTGTAGCCCTGACTGTCCTGGAACACACTCTGTAGACCAGGCTGGCTTCGAACTCAGAAATCAGCCTGCCTCTGCCTCCCAAGTGCTGGGATTAAAGGTGTGAGCCACCACTGCCACCCGGCCTGGGAGCAAGATTTGTGTGTATTATTTTGCTTAATTCCCTCAACAACCCAATGCAAGTTAAATGCGATTTAACTGCCAACCAGAGTTTAAGTTGTATTGGAATACCAAAATTTACAGAGCTAACATATGCCCATTATCACTACAAACAAACAAATAAATAAACAAATAAATAAAGCACCTACTACCATGGTTTTATTTCATTTAACGAATGTTCACCAAATCCCCATTATGTGATACTGTAAGTCTGGCACTGGGCTCAAGATGCAAGAGGGGTCAGGACTGGGGGCACTCCCGCTCTCATGGAGCTTCTATAGTAGCTGGGTGGGTGGGAAGGAAGTAATATGTTTATTTATAAACAGTAAATAAACCCTAGAAAAACAAGAGCGCTTGCCTGTAAGGCAATGGTAAGCTTTGCTGACCTTCTTTTGTTTTTGTTTTTAATTAGATATGGTTGCATGAAACTTTATTCCTAGCCTTTGGAGAGCTGAGACAGGAGGATGGCATGTGAGTTGGAGGTACACTCAATCACTTAGCCACTGTCAGTCTATAAATGCTTGAAAACAAAAGAAAAAAAAAACCTACTCAATGAAGAGTAGGTTTCAGTGAACCATAAACCTTGCTGCCTTGCTGAGAAAAACTTGAAAGAGCAGGAAGGAAGGGTGTTTTAAAGCTGCCTTGGAAGGGGAGGGCTCTAAGGAGACACTCACAAGTCACTGTTAAATCCTGAGGAAGGAGAAGTACCATAAATTATCAACCACCCAAGACAGGAAAGAGGTCAATACTGAAGGCACAGAGAGGAGATGGAGGGATGGATAGTGGGTTTTAATGAAAGAACAACCAACAAATAAACAGTTGAAAACGAACTGAGTTAGTTAGACTTTGAGGTATTCACATCTTTGTGTGGTAAGTCCTTGAGAGAGCTGGAAAACTCCAGAATGAATGGCCCTTGAAATCCAACAGCAAGGTGTTTGCCACGTAACTGGACCCTGCTGAGAAGCTGTGTCTTCTACCTGATCTGACTGGGACAAAGTATGGGCATTAGCCAGTTACAAGCAATTAGTCGTAAAGCCAAATGCAGTTACACTTAACCTCAATTACACTTCCAGGATGTATTATCTCACGGAAAGTTTGTCCCTTTTAAAAATATTTAATACTTTATTACAAACTTCGTTTTCTTTCTTCAGAGCGCCCCAGTGCATTAGCTGCCTAAAACTTTCCTACAGGACCAAGGTCAGAGGTAGCAGGATTCATCCTGCAAGAGGACTACGCCACCTTTTAATGGCCAGGCAATTTGGAATTTACCTTTCTCATCAAGGAAAATCAGTCAGGAGGTCTGAACCAGAGACTTGCCTTGGACAGCAGGATGCATCTGAACAAAAGATTCCAGAACCACTGCCCATGGCCATCAGGGTTCTTCTCCCTCTAACAAAAGAACTGCGTGTCTTAGTTGTGAGCCATTTCCTCAGCACGGACTCAAAAGGAAGAGGATTTGCGGGGCAGACTCACAGCCCACCAAGAAGCACAGTTCGGCCCCAGCCAACGGGGCAAGAAGCAAGAAATAAGTGTTCACTGTGAGTAAACCAATGAGACTTTGAGATCGCTGTACTACAGCACTCTAGTGAAAATAGAAGATGCTCAAGAAGTCGAAACAGATATTCCCCTTCAATTATCTGATTCTTTGTACAAGAAAAACAATTAGTGTTCTCTCTCTCTCTCTCTCTTCTCTCTCTCTCTCTTCTTTCTTTTTCTCTCTTTTTCTTTTGAAGACTCATCTGCTAAGAATCTGATGGTTTTGGTCACAAATAGCAAGGTTTCCATTTTAATTAGAACCAGACTTTCTACTGTTCAGATTTCATTTTAAAGGATGAAACTGTTTTTTGTCTTGAAACACATAAGTGTCTACCAATCACATCATAACAACAAAAACCCCTCTGTGGGCAGGAATGACGGCACAGGCCTGTGTGGTTCTAGCACGGAAGAGGCAGACAGAGAAGAAGGATGAGTTCAAGGGCAGGCTGGGCCATGTAAGGCCTCGACTCAGACAAAGCAAAATCTAACAACAATTTAAATTGATAGTAAAATGAATAATCTTAAACTATGATTAAAAATACAACAACAAGGCACTTCAAAAATACCACAGCACATTGGTCACGGTGCTATGTGCCTTCAACCTCAGTATTCAGGGCAAAGGACACAGTGGGCTGAGAGTCTGAGGTCAACTTGAGACATATAATGGACTCTGGCTCAGAGAAAATAAAACAAAACTAAAGTTGCCAATTAAAGAAGTCAGATATAAAATTCCATAGCAGGTACAGCTCTACTCATAATTAACAAATCTCTGAAGGCAAAGGGTAGTAGAGTAGTGGGTGGATTTGGCTGGGTTTATGACAGATCTTATTGGGGGCCCGAAAAAAATCTTTTGCCTCCTTTGCATTCACAGTCTTACTCAATTAGCTGACTTAAGAAATTGTCTCCCTCACAACAATGGGTGGATTTTAATATATGTAAAAGGTACCTCAGTACAGTTGGTCCTTAAAAGAGAGAACATATCGTGCATTAGTATCTTCCTAAGTAAAAATTAAAAATAAAGGACCGAGAGACACGGCTCAGCAGTTAAAGAAGCACATTTTTTTAAAATCTAGATATGGAGACCTGAGGCAGGGGAATGGAATGTAAAGACCCAAAAGAGCTCACGACACTGACTTTTGCAGCTACACAAGTGCCATCATGCCAGCCCCGTAAGAGCTGATGCTTTCTTCTTGTCACCAAGGCCACCTATAGTCAGCACACACAAATAATAATAATAATAATAATGATAATAATAATAACAATAATAATTACAATAATTTAAAATTGATTAAAATATCCTTTTTACTATTGATCTTACTGTGTTCTAGTGATCTCAGTGTATCTGATAAAAATTGAGGTCCCTCTTTTATCTCCACTACAGATCACTGTGCTGTCCATCAGGGTTGACAGACTACTAGAGTTAATCAAACATTCTTCCAAATCAGGCAACTTATTTTCATGACATGATTTTTCAACAACAAATATAGAAACCTTAAAATCTCTATCTATCTCTACCTTTATTTCTATCTCTATCTCTACCTCTGTCTGTCTATCTATCTATCTATCTATCTATCTATCTATCTATCCATCCATCCATCTATCTATCTATCTATATGAGGCAATGATGTCAATGTTTAACTTTATTTGCACATCTTCTCTATAATGCTGAGTCCAAATAAGCAGACACTGAAGCAGGCAGATTCTGAACAGCCAGGCATCTGAGTTTCCTCTACCTACATGAAAAACTGCAACAGGCTATTATTTCAGAGATGTGCCAGGAGATACCTCTAGATCCCTCAAGGAAATAAACACAAAACTGAAGAGAATAAGATATTCCTTTTAGAGACTGAAGTCTTAAAAATGATGATAACAGCTTCCCAAAGTATCTGTGACCACCTTCTATATTGCTTCAGAGCAATACAAATAGAAACATACACTTGTGTCTATTTAAAGGAGCTGCGATCCCCTTCCCTATACAGCAGTGGTTCCTGTCCCTTTGGGGTTGAATGATTCTGTCACAGTGGTCGCCTCAGATGATCCTGCATATCAGATATTTATGCTATGATTCATAACAGTAGCAAAATCACAGCAATGAACTAGAAATGAAGTAACTTTATAGCTGGTGGTCATCACAACACAAAGGACTGTACTAGGAAGGTTTTGAACCACTGCTGGAGAGGTCTCTGCCCTATTCTGCACTGGATTTTCCAGCCTTAAACTTTGCTTTATAAACTATTCATCTCTTACCATGTTGCCCCTTTACATTCAGAATTGCCTCCCAGCCTTCTAGCCAAGCCCTCTGAGTCAGGTGCCAGTGACTTACTTTTACAAAAACGGAGTTTGTTAATGATTCCCCTGTCATTTGTGCACCTGGTATTTGTCTCTTTCATTCAATACAAGGAGGCAGCTTTATCCAGATCCAGGCTCAACCCAGCTAGGTTTCTGTCATGTGGAAATAACATTACCTACGACTGATTAAGAATAATTTGGTTTCCTTCTACTTAGTGGCATATCTGGATTGGAGAAAAAAAATATAATGCAAACTGACTTTACTGGAACTAGATAATTAGCAAGTTATTGTTAATAATTGGGTCTATAAATCTAAAACTGTCAAAGCCCATATTATTTGCCAATACAAATGGATACTAAATACCAAACATTCTGTATTTAATTGTTCTACTCTACTACTTTGAATGACCTTAGTTTATTGGGAACATGCAAGCAATGAAAGCATTACAGAGAAGAAAAATTATCTATTTATAAGGCAGAATTCATTGATATCAGGCCATTCACAATAGTGTCACCAAAAGCACAGAATAGAAAACAATTATCTCTCTGTATGGAAAGAAGAGGTACTCTGAGAGGATGTAGTTCTAAGTCACACCATAAATTGCAGGAAGAATTTTGTTTTCTTGATCACACAGAGGTAAAGACCACAGTCAGCTCACACGTGGCAAGGAAGCAGACATAGATCACCACCAGAGAATCCTCTTCAGAAGCATCTGAGTCATCCTTTCAGCAATGGGTTCTAAGAGACTGCATTTTAAAATAGCTCATAAGATATGCAATTGATCATCAAGACACTGAGTAAAAGGGGTAGAGAAGAGAGCAAAACTAATTCATGCACTGATCATCGGGAACATGACCACTCACCCAAGTGTGTGAGCACACAGAATACAAGAGAGGCAGAAGATGTGGGGAGTAAACAGCCCATTCTCAGAGGTAACCACAAGTGGTGATTTGAATATGCTTGGCCCATAGAGAGTGGCACTGTTGGGGGGTGTGGCCTTGTTGGATGAAGTGTGTCAGTGTGGGAGAAGGCTTGGAAACCCTCCTCCTAGCTGCTTGGAAGTCAGTCTTCTCTCCTGTTTGCCTTAGAAACAAGATGTAGAACTTCTCCAGCACCATACCTGCCTGGACACTGCCATATTTTTCTGCTTTGATAATAATGGACTGAACCTCTGAACCTGTAATCCAGCCCCAATTAAATGCTGTCCTTTATAAGAGTTGCCTTCCTTGTGGTACCTGGGAACCACAACTAAAATAGCACCTAAGTAACATAGCATGTTAAAACTGCATTGGAATACCCCTTACTATTACAGCTCCTAAGGGAAAGGTATCCTGGCAGAGCCAAGGAATACCACAAAATCACACCACACAACACACACAAGAGATTTATTGAGCCAGAAAAACAAGTGAAGGTTGTCTACTTGGATGAGAAGCAGCAGAAAACTGAACAGAAGACAAGGTTTATAAAGGGTTTCTAGGAGAAATATTCTTAAGGATAGTTCAAGAGTCACACCCGGCTTTCCTCTGATACTATTTAATTATCCAGGCTGTACTATCACCTTTAGTGACAAGACTCAGGCTGGCACTGTGTAAACCTTCTTATTTCAGAAATTGCATTAAGAAAACTTGTTGGCTAAGCACAACTCCTGAATCAGTGGAAGACATATTTCTCTGCAGTGTGCAAGTCCCACCTTTGGAGACTCCAGCCATCAGATTCCACCTATACATTATATGAGTGGGGAGCTGGACCCCACCCCTAAGGAGCTCCAGTGGCTAGACCTTGTCTCTAAGGAGCTCCAATGGCCAGGCCCCAGCCTCCAGACTTCCCCTCCCAGACTCAAGGCAGAAGAATGCCCCCACCCTACCATACAGGAAAAACGTAATTCACCAATCCCTGAGTTTACCCCAAGATCAGGCCACATAATCCCCCCAATCCCAGGCTACCCTGGAAAGCTTCACCCCTGCTCTCCTAGAAACCCTTTATAAACCTTGTCTTCTGTTTAGTCTTCTGCTGCTTCTCACCCAAGTAGACAACCTTCACTTGTTTTTCTGGCTCAATAAATCTCTTGTGTGTGTTTGTGTGGTGTGATTTTGTGGTATTCCTTGGCTCTGCCAGGATACCTTTCCCTTCTGAGCTGTAATAGTTACATTGGGAAACACTCTCACACCCACATACCTGCCCAACAGGAGTGGAGTTCTAACACTTCCATCCGGGAATCCTTTCCCATGGGAGCAAACACTTTCAAAACTCAACTTTGAACTGAATGATACTTCACTGATTTTTCACTCTACAGTCCTGGTTGTGACCCTCACACTGTAAACATTTAACTCACCCAGCCCACAATGATTCTTCATAAAGAGTAAAGAATAAACCGAAGTATTTCCTAAGCTAAAGTACCTTGCTTCTTCTGAAGACTTTCTTTACAGCTACAGTTACCCAAACATGACCTTGGTGAGTACCATTGCTTATTCTCCTTCAGGGTGCCTGCAGCGTGTGGGGGAGGGGTACGGGAAGAGCAATGATATAGCAAAACTTCTGTCAACTTCAGATGTCAATGAAGATGATGGCATCGCTGCAGGCTCTACTTTAATACAGCATTCCAGAGAATGGAGTATCCTCGTCTGGAGATGAGACAGCAATTCTTTGCCATTTCTGACACAAGTCTATCAACGCCTCCCCATACCCCTGCCAACATAGGAGGGAGGAACACCTTCAGAGGAGGCACAGATAGTTCAGGTTACAGCACAGTAAATGCTCCTTGTGACCTTGAAAAAGCAGCATTTGTTTAGAGGAACTCCTGTGGTAATTTGTATGTATTGATCTTCCAGGCACCAAACTCCACATGAAACGCTTACCTATAAAACAGCCCTATAAAGAGGTCTCATCCAAGTGCATCGTAGCCTGACATTTCCTCCTTTAATATTAAAACTGATCATATATGCTAACTCAAACAGAGAATGTGGGGATTTCATATTTGTCTTTCCTTCCTTCATTTAGAAAAAAATAGACAAAAGCACTTCACATGTGAGAGAGCTGTGATTGCAGAGAAATTTCCAGTGGGTGGACTAGAAATGATCAGCTCTACAGTTATTTGCCCTTCTCCCTTCCTCCCTCCTTCTCTCTGTCCCTATCTCCTCCCCTCTGCTTTCACCCCTCTGAGCCACAATACAGAAACAGGCCTTAAGGTAAGAGGGACAGAGACATTCATCTAATCCTCACATTTACTGTTTGTCTTCATCTGAGTCATTGCCATCAAATGACCTTCCCCAGAGAAACTGTTTTCTAATTTTCTAATCAGTGGAGCCAGGATTTCAAATACAGGCAGTGGAGGATGGTTCATGAAGGATGCTCTGATCCTAACTACTAAGATATGCCTTGGCTGAATTCTCACAGTGACTACTAGAATCTTCCTCATTAATTAACATTCAGCCCAATTAAATGTCATAGCTCTGCTCCCAAAACCACTACTAAAAGTTGTTAAATGGGAATGTTGATGACATTACACAAGCTTAGTAATTGTTGTAGTTGTTACTATTATGGAACAATCCATCCGTCTGCATCAGTTAGGGGATATGAATGGCACTTGTGGGAGAATCCTTGCCTTGCATGCATAAGGCCCTGTATTCAATATCCAGTTCCTCAAGACAAGTAATATCAAAAATGTAGCAGTCTGAAACAAACACACCACACACACACACACACACACACACACACACTTTTCAGACAGTGCTCTATACAAAGAGGACCCTGTAGTAATTTTTGTGAACTGGCCTTGGAACCAGTAAAACACCATTTCTATCATACCATAGTATTGGTCAAGAGAATCACACCCTCTCCATGCAGAGATTCCAGGAAAGAGACACAGATCCCGTTGCTTGATAGAAGGATGGAGGTTGCATCATAGATGAACAAATGAACTGAGAGATACAAACTGGTAATCTTCATCTGAAGCTACTCTTTGCCCTTTGGTCCTATGTATGGTCTAACTAAGCTATCCTTCATTTTCAGCTTCAGGCTCCCTCTAAGTGCTGTATGCTAGAAGGCTTGCCCCTATCATGATCTCACTGTGGCAGCTCTCCTGGGGAGAAACATGAGCATGTCATCCAATGAAGGTAAAGGGGAACTCAGAATGCATGTGCCATGTTGTGTCTCTACTGTCACTGCAGCCCTGCTGGCAGTGGCCGCATTGCCCTTTAAGCACAGTTGCCCCCCTTCTCCACAACTGCAGCCTGGGACAGGTTTCACACCTTGTCCCTTTAGAGCACAGCAATGCAAATGCATTTCTGTTACTCTCAGATTTAGTGTTTCACTGGACCTTGTTGGTGCCTTAATGCAGACAATAAATCTTGTAAGTAATCCCTGCATTTGTGGCGAATGCCTTTAATGCCAGCACTTGGGAGGCAGAGGCAGGTGGATTTCTGAGTTAGAGGCCAGCCTAGTCTACAGAGTGAAGAAAGAAAGAAAGAAAGAAAGAAAGAAAGAAAGAAAGAAAGAAAGAAAGAAAGAAAGAAAGAAAGAAGGAAGGAAGGAAGGAAGGAAGGAAGGAAGGAAGGAAGGAAGGAAGGAAGGAAGGAAGGAAGGAAAGAAAGAAAGAAAGAAAGAAAGAAAGAAAGAAAGAAAGAAAGAAAGAAAGAAAGAAAGAAAGAAAGAAAGAAAGAAAGAAGAAAGAAAGAAAGAAGAAAGAAAGAAAGAAGGGAGGAAGGGAGGGAAGGGGAGAGAGAGGGAAGAAGGAAAGAAGGAAAGAAAGAAGGAAAGAAAGGAAGAAAGAAAGAAAGAAGGAAAGAAGGAAGGAAGGAAGGAAGGAAGGAAGAAGAAAGAAAGAAAGAAAGAAAGAAAGAAAGAAAGAAAGAAAGAAAGAAAGAAAGAAAGAAAGAAAGAAAGATTTTTATCAGGATAATTACTGGTAGAGTATCTAACACAAAAAAGAAATTGGGAAAACACACATGAAGTATATAGATTTCTAAACTTTATATATATTTATGTTTGTATAATTATAAATAAATAATAAATAGAATGTAGACTATATGGTATTTGATAAATAATATATAACTAATATATAATAAATATACGATACATATATAATTAATATATATTAATGATATATAATATAATAATAGATAATACTATAGCTACAAATATTATATATTTATATAGATAGATATATATCCGATAGACCAGTTGGCTGGTATTGTATGTCCCTCTGTCACTGCTGTGGTTTTCATATAGTCTTAGGAGCTTTTTGTCACTGTGTGGTTACTGGAGGTGGTGGAATCCAAAGAAGGTTAGATTTACTGGGTGTCTTACTCAGGGTTTCTATTCCTACACAAACATCATGACCAAGAAGCAAGTTGGGGAGGAAAGGGTTTATTGAGCTTACACTTATGCATTGCTGTTCATTACAAAAGGAAGTCAGGACTGGAACTCAAGCAGGTCAGGAAGCAGGAGCTGATGCAGAGGCCATGGAGGGATGTTCCTTACTGGCTTGCTTCCCCTGGCTTGCTCAGCCTGCTCTCTTATAAAACCCAAGAGCACCAACCCAAAGGTGGTACCACCCACAAGGGGCCCTCCCCACTTGATCACTAATTGAGAAAATGCCCCACAGCTGGATCTCATGGAGGCACTTCCCCAACTGAAACTCCTTTCTCTGTGATAACTCCAGCCTGCGTCAAGTTAACACACAAAACCAGCCAGTGCACTGCGAGATGCTTAGGCTTAAAGGAGTACTCATGGGATACAGACTTGGTTCATTCGAGAGAATCTTTTATATAAAACAAGACTGGGGATTCGCCTGGTCCCTCTGGCTTCCTGTTTGGAAATGTGACGGACTCCTTCTTCCACTTACCCTAGCCATATAGTGCTATGTACAGGAGCTTCTGCACAGCTGAACTGACCACCTATCCCTGAGCCTCTAGCACCCTTTGATAAGTAACTTTCTGTTATTCATAAAGTGATTTAGTCTTAGGTATTCCATAATAGCAATAAAAAAGTTGAGTGTCTCAATAATCATAATGTATTATCTCTCAAAAATAGCCTTTTATACAAGAATGTGTTATTCCTTTAAACCCCTCCAAAACAAACATTATTATTATTATTATTATTATTATTATTATTTTGCTAGTCTGTTATTAAACTTCTATTAATCATAAAATAACCTAAAAATTTCCATATTCATAGAAGACATAGTGGCTTCTACAGGTCAGCTCTTTGTTTGCAAAGTTTATAAACAAAACACAAAGTGGCTCATTCCGTGGTCTTGATAGAGACTGAAACTAGATCTGTTCCTGATCCTCATATTTCAAAACTTCTTTAAGGTCCATTTCTAAGGGCTTATTTGATTTTTAGTTCATATGACTATATGTGGATGTGTGTGCATGTGTGGATGTGGAGGTGTCCACTGAGGCTAGGATGTCCTGGAGTTATGGGTGGTTACATGTTGTACCACATGGGGGCTGGGAACCGAGCTGTGGACCTCTGCAAGAGCACCAAACACAATTTACCACTGAGGCATCCCTCCAGCCCTGATCGACTGTTTTGTAGAAACATATTTATCTATTGTATTTGAAGCTACAAGTCCTACATATCAAAAGTAAGTACACGTGATGGTGTATAATAAAAGGACAGCTTTATGTATATATATAATTTTCAAATAATGTTCAATGTGTCCCTAAAAGAAGAGATTTTGAACTTGCACGGTGGCACAGCAGGTAATGTTCTAGCTGTACAACATGATTATTAGAGCTCTGATCCCCAGAACCAAAGTAAAAGGCGGGGTGGGGCTGGAAGCCGCCTGCCAATTAGTTAACAGGAAGTAGCCTGTTAATTCCAACACAGGAGAAAGATAAAGGGACTCCCCTGAAGCAAATTGTCTATCCAAACTAGCAAAAATGCCCGCTCTGGGTTCACTGGGTGAACAAGGAAGACACCGGAAGTCAACCTCAGGACCCAAGTGAACATCACATGCTCATGGAAACATTTATACAAACCAGATACCTGTATAACACATGTCTATATCTGCCAAAAAAAAAAAAAAAAAAAAAAAGTAAGAAACTTGCCTCTTTTCTTTCAGTTAATTTTTCTTTCATTTCCTTATGACCAAGTTCAAAGACAAATTTTACATGATTTGCGGTTATTTGAATATTCTTTTCTTTTTACCTTAATGCCATGTGACATTGGTTATATTCTCTGGTTTCCTTAGTTATTCTTTTAAACCAAGACTTCCTTTCTTCTTGTTCTTCTTGTTCTTGTTCTTGTTCTTCTTGTTCTTGTTCTTCTTCTTTTCCTTCTTCTTCTTTCTTCTTCTTCTTCTCTCTCTCTGTCTCTCTGTCTCTCTGTCTCTCTCTGTCTCTGTTTTTTTTTTTTTTTTGAGACTTGAGATCAATTCCTTCCTGGTGGATTTTTGAAAACTCAACTCAACCCAGCTTGCTTTTTTTTCCACTCCTCCCTGGGCATTTTGCTGCTTAGTGTCTGTCTATCTTGACATCTAGGCATCAAGACTATGATAGGAAGAACCACATACTGCACATTTTTTCCCAAGAACATTTAGAGCTTTTTACAGAAGAACATGTATTTGCCGTGTGTGTAGAATATACCGTGGAAGGAAAATATTTTCATCGAAGTGTTTATCCTTTAGGGTGATCTGAGAGGGACACGGGAATGGATTCACAAATAGTCTATGGAGAAAATGTGACTATCGATGTAAACGTCACCAATCTTAAAGCACTATGGGGCGGAGAGAGTTGGCTTCCGAACTCCTGAGCAGACCCCATCCTGAAGCAGGCTGGATGCTAGCAGAGCTCCAGAGAGAAGAGGAGAAGAGGAAAATGGAGAGATTGGTCCAGTGGAGTCTTTCATCATTTTGCTTGTCTAATTGTGGTTAATGGTTGAAAGTTTTAACAACTTGGAATAAGCCTGGGAGTAACTGAATAGTGTTCCAGCAGAGTGTTCTCTTTAGACTTTAACCACTACTACACCCATAGGCTCCAAGGGCACAGTTCTTAACGCTCTCCAGGCAGCAAGGACAAGAAGTTAAGCAACAGCAAGTCGGGCGGGAGCATTTGTACACGTCTGAAACATACAAGGTCTAGAATCCCATTTTTTTTTTTAAAGTAGATTACAAAACCACCAGTACAGCTGTCTGTGGAGTGTATGACTTCCAATAATAACCTTTAAAAAAGAAAGCTCAGCAAACTGCTGGATCCCTAAGGAGATTTCCCCAATTCTGATACTGCTTTAGGCAATGTAGGAAGAACGTGCATTCCAATGGCTTATGGCTCCAATCCGTCATTTCCTTCTCACGGAGAGCATCTATAACTCACATTCCTGAGGACCCAAGCAAGCAAACAGCTCTACCACCTTAGAGGCATCTCTGACCACAGGGCTTCACTAAGATGGGGATCTTCCCGGGGAGGCCTGGGATACAAAGCCTGGAGAAAGAGGCCATCTGGAGACTTCGCAGCAATTCCAGGCTATTCTGATAGACAACTTCCAATCTCAACACTCCATTCTCAGTTTTGTACATTTCACACTGGTCTGAACATAAAGTATGTGTATAATGAAGAAAAAAATTAAAAAAAAAAAAACAGTATTGGGACGCTGGATGGCTCAGTAAGATGCTTGCTGTGGGGCCTGTTGACCTGGGTTTAATCCCCTAGACCCCGCATGGTGGCTGAGCTCTGATCTCCAATTGTGCAATACAGAAACATATGCTCGCGCGCGCGCGCACACACACACACACACACACACATACACACACACAAGTTTGTGTGCATAAACACACAAATAGATATTAAAATTTTCTAATATTGAAACTAAACATGAAATAATTTCAGTTTTATAATTTGAATAAAAAGAAAGGATAAGCACACATAACTGATACACCATCTACTTAGAATGCAACAGGCTGTACCCCCTCCCATGCTCTAGGGGTGCAAAATGATGTTTGTGAGTTTGGTGGCGGCGTTGGAGTCCAAGTGTGTCAGTTCCTTGCTAACTTCTGTTTAACAGCTTTAAGTTGGTGGGCTGAGTTAACATCTCAAGGAAACACCTCACTACAGTACTGGCGCCTCAGTCAGGGATACAATGCTTCCCCCTGAGCACCTTTGAAAAACTGCAGTGAGGCTGGATTGTGCCCCAAGAAAGGTATTTTTTGGTTGTTTGTTTCCAACTTTCAGGAAGAGCAAGCTTGCACCAAGTCTCTCACTAATGCCCGCTTGTCCATTTCTGTCTAATTATAACACTAGCCAGGGAGCGCCTTGGAGGCTAGATTTCCAAGGCAAATGGGAAGGAAATATGCAGGCTGGAGCTGAGGGTTGGACCAGAATAACTGCCCAACTTAAAGTCTTCAGCTCTGCCTGTGGTGGAGGCCAGGCTTTCTCAATCCTGAAAGGATTTCTACACCCAATGGTCACAGGTTTCCAGACGCTCTTACAATATGACTCAACTCTCCCAGTTACACATAACAACAGTAAATAAAAATCAACCTCCCTGCAGCAAGGCAATCGCTCTCCTAGACTTTAGGATTGTCGTCAGGAAGCCTGGAGAGGAAGGAGCAGTTTCAGGCTACCCGCCCACTGTAAGGAATGTCCCTGTCAAGCTAGGAAAAATGCAAAGACGAAGGGGGGAAAAAATCAGAACTTTTCAGACTCCATGAGCCTTGGCCCTGCCACTGGTAAGATAAAAGTGAGGAGAAGGGAACCACTGGGTCAGGCTTGGGTGTACTATCCCCAGCTCCAGATCCATCAGAGAGTTGAGTCACCCTGGAACTTTCCCTGGACAGGCAGTCCCTGCCACGGCCATGGCCCCCTGCCCTCACCTTACTGAACACCTCCAGATCGTCCTCGTCCTCGTCCAGATCCAGCACGTCGGCCTGCAGCAGACTGCAGGAACCGCTGCCACTCGGAATCGGGGCGCCGCCCCGCGGGCTCTCCCCGACCGCCAGCTCCGAGGAGCCCGACGCCAAGCGCTCGCCGTCCATCGCGGCAGTGCGCGCCCAGCCGGCCGCCGCCGCCAGCCCCGCTCCCCCGCGCGCGCCCATTGGCTCCCGAGGCGCCCTGCGCCTCCCTGGCCAGCCCAGCTCCTGCCCCTCGCCGTGCGCAGACGCGGAACTGCGGAGCCGGCGGCGCCGGGCCGGGGCGGGAGAGCGGTGGGGCCTGCCAAGCTCCAACCTGGCTCTGATCCGCAGCTGGGCTTGAAATTCTGACTCTAGGAACCCCGCCAGGGTGGGCAGTGGAGACCCAGAGGACAGGAGGTGGCGTTCTCGCGCTGACACAGCTAAGGGTTACCAAGCTTGTGAGTGAGGTAGCAGGATCTCTACCAGCTAGCTGACCCAGCTTGATTTCTTGTACCTAAAAGTGCCCTTTTCCTGGGTTGTGACATTTTTTTTTCCTTCCCAAGTCTGTCTTTACAAAGACTAATCCAAAAATTAAAGACATCAGAACCTCTTGGTTTTCGATTGATTTTTTTTTTTTTTGACTTAAAGAAATTGGACTTTGTGGTCCTTTTACTGTCGAGTTAAGGAAGCTGAGGCTGAACAATTATTTTCAGCTACTTTCTAATATAGCTTTCTCCTGGAACTCTTCCTGAAGTTAATGTGCAAGAATGTTTCCAAGCTTCAAGGCCTGCCAGCAGCCCTGGGTATTATTGTAAGGAGAAAGAAACAATCTTGCGTGCCTTTTCCTACAGTCAGTACAAAGCTGGAGCTTCTTAAGTTGTTCATTGCTTGTTTTTGATAGATTCAAAATTAATGAAAAACTGAGTACAAATTGATATATGTTAGAACTAGCTTCCATTTTTATTATTGATTCCTTTTGGTCTTATCTTTTTTTTTTCTTAGAATATGTAAATGAAGATTCTTTTAAGAGCCAGGTATGGGAGTGTGTGTCTCTCCTTTCAGCACAGGGTAGGCTGAAGAGAGGACTTCCACTTTGAGGCCAGCTGATTATAACACAGTTTGAAAAAAGAAAATGGGGAGGGGAAACAGATAAAAAGCTTCCCGATTTAAATATTTTTATTTCTGGTTGAGACAGTTCCTCAATATATTCCCTTTGCACTATTTAAGGACCTCCTATGTGTTTCAGGATATGACCCACACAGCATCCAGCCTGGTCACTGGCCACTTAAATATATAAAATGTTTCTTTGCCTTATGGTTTCTGTCCCCAAAATACTGTGTTGTGTCAGTCTTCCAGGAATTATCTATAGTCCTGTCAATTTTAGTAAGACTTGTGAAATGACAGTCTGGTCCCAGTTTCTCCTTCGGTTTTATCATACAGATTGTCTTATATTCCTTAGTAAACAAACTGTAATGGTTTTTAGGTTGAGAACCATGAAATATATTAGTAAAGCACATTACCAGACATACTCCTTCAGAATGAATCTTTGCTGAGGTCTACAAAGAATGCGAGCTATTAAAACAATTTATGTTTTCCTCTCTAATCTCACTGTAGCTAAGGAGAGATGCCTGAAGTTTCCAATGTGGAGACTTTGAACCGGGAAACTCTTAATGATACTGTGACTCACTGAATTACCCAGACAACATAAAAAATAAAACAGACTCTGAAAGATCAATAGAAGGAATGGCAGATATGCAGCTCAGATCACAGCCTAAAACATGCCCCACGGGTTGGGGAGTGCTGCCTGATTTTGAGCCACCAAATCACCTTCCCATGTTGCTATGGGCACGGATATTCCTGATATCAGCATTATGCTTTTTTTTTTTTAAAGAACATCCCTGCAATTGTCATAAAAAATGGCCCTTTATGTTTTGTTTCTTTATGCCCCATGTCTAACTCAAGTCATTAGGTATCTTGAAGTTTCACAAGGCAGAGAAAACCATATTGATTCTTTTGATTGTCATCAAAGATGAAGAGGGAAAGGGGAGGACAATAAGGGAAAATAGGAAGTCTCTACTCTAATTCACCCCTTTCACTAATATCCAAATCATCTTTCTTGCGATACTCAGCTTCACCTTAATGTAAAAACCCAAGTCTGCTACGCCTCCGGTACCCAGGACTAGAGTTGCTGTCTGCAAAGGTGGCAAGCCTCTCCGAAGCCTGTCCAGCTGCATCACTCAGCATCTGCGCTCTGCCCCATTAGACTCCTGAAATCTCTGCTCCCCATTAAAAGGGACTACTTTAATGGAAGAATTCTTATTTAGACCATAGTCTAAATTAACAAGGGCCAAAACTTTTAGTAGTGGCACTGTAATGAAGGTCCCAGGTCCATCTTGTCCCTTTATTGCCAGAATATTGGCGTGATTGTTATTCTTCATAATAGGCTAATACCAATTTAAATGGGGAAGAAAAAGATAAAAGTCCCATTCCCCTCAATCACTGAAAACAGCAATGAAGGCGCACCCTCCTAGGAGACAAAGCTTGTAGTACAGCAGTTCTTAACCCTCCTAAGGCTGTGACCCTTTGATATAGTTCCTCATGTTGTGATCCCCAACAGTACATTATGTATGCTGCTATTTTGTAAGTATAATTTTGCTACTGTTATGAACTGAGTTGTAAATATCTAATATTTCTGATGGTTTTAGGCAGACCCTGTGAATGGTCATTTGGCCCCCGATGGAGTTACTACCCCCAGGTTGAGAACTATTCTTCTATTATACCGTTTGGTTGGATACTCTGCCTTGAGAGAAAAAAAAGCCTAGAAAATTAAATCTATACCAATTCATGGATACTTGGAAATGACTGGGTTGAGTTGTCAAGGAATGCAAAGCCACCGCCTAAAAAGATTCACTTTCTAGCATGTGAATCATCCCACCTTATAGAGGTGACTCAAAGGTAAGGTAGACAGAGCCATGCACTCTGGGATAACTCTCCCAAGACAGAGCTCATGTACAGGTCAGTAATATAGGAATTTCCTCACCAGTGTTGACCTGCTAGGTTCTACTACTGCATGTCTCATCTGCCTACAGCACAGACCAATAATGACACCCTCCCTGGAGCAGCATGCCTGGTATATGGGATAAGCCAGCAACCCCCTCTGCCAGCAGACTGATTACATTGGACTTCTGTTCTTGAGGATTGGGTAGATATTCATGCTTACTCAAAATGTACACATTCCAGATGTGAATGTTGCTTTCTGTGCCATTAATATTTCTGCTGACATCACCATAAATGGATATATATATATATATATATACACACACACACACATATATATATATATATATGATGTCTTAATCATGCTCAATATAAGCATTTCACATAACATTACATCTGATCAAGAGGCACATTTTACTGCACAGGGAGTCACCATGGGCTTACAGGCAAGAAATCAGCTCTTCACACATAGCCTAGACATTACAATGAACAAAATATGGACTGGCTTAGTGAACAGTGTTCCTGTTCCTTGCAGGGTTCTAAGAAGATGCAGTATGCACCAAGTATCGTTATACATTAAATCATGTGGATACATGACTACATGTGGGTGGAGCACATGGGCCCATCATAGACCAATGAAAGTGAGAGTAATGTACTCACTGTATCCCTCAAAACACACTAACATGCACCTCCGTTTCCATCTATCCTTTCTGGCTCAGAAGCAATTCATCATCATTACTATTGTGCTATTATTATTGGCTTGGGCACAAATCATTGGCCAGGACAGATCACATGGCACTATTGAATAGAAAGAAAGCTATGAAGTACAGTCTCACTGTGTGCTCTGTAGGCAGTGAGTCAAGAATGTTTTTAATAGCACAAATGACAGTTGTAACCTTTTAGCAGTTAATTCTAGGTGCTTAACATGAGGCAAAGACAAGCTAATACAGGGGCTATGACCTCGAAGCTATGATTATTACCCAATTATCTGAAAGTACACAGTTCTTTACATGAAATTTCTTACTGGCTTTGAGAACTCAGGCATGTATTTCAAGTTATTAACTTCAATTTTCTCATCAGCAAAGTTGGGATAGTTAATAATAGATACTTCAAAGGTTATGAAGATCAAAGTAACTAATATGCATGGACTAAGTATCTATCTAAATCTTAATTGTTTTATTGCTTTTACTGCTAGCGTTATTGACTTAAGTAGTAGTATCGGGCTGCCACATTTGCCCTGTAATTGCGTTTAGAATCCCAAGCAATGCAGCTTTTGCTTAAAATGTGTGTTGCCAAAAGGTTTTCCTTAGTATTGTAGTATACTGAAAATTGCATAAGAAAAATTGTCATTTTTTGCAACAAATAAAAACACTGTGAAATAAATAAGCATCAAGGTAAGAAAATTCAGCAAATATGCTTGAATTCATGGAGTATGCTTGCAATTCCATGATTAAAGTAACCTACATCCATCTTAACCCTGCTATCAAATACTGGGATTCTGACTGATTATCAGTCAGAACTTGAAGCCAACATATTATTTAACACCATGGAAAACTCAGAGGGAGGTTGACTTCTGAAGACCGTTGATCATTGTTCAATAAATGTTACTCCATTCTATGAGTGGAATGATCTTATAACAGCTTGCTGTTGTCAAGTTTGTTTCTAAAGTGTTGATTTATTTGTAAATAAAAACAAATTTCAGTTGTTTTCATCATGGTGTGTCAGCTTTGCAAGGAAAAAGACATTCGTCAGAACTTTCCTATCTCAGAATTTTATTCAGAGTCAAATTTATCTATACTTCCCTTAAAGATATTTTCTTCACTTAAAGTTGGCAAAAATGACTTCCGTAAAATATTTTGGTCATCAAGGTATTGCTTTATATTCTGCTGATAGCCTTCAAGGAAGATGTTCTTGGATAGAGAGAAACCATATCACAAAACTGAGGCTAATCACAGTTCTGTCTTCTTTTCTAAAATACCTTTATTGAGGTTTAATTTACACAGCATTTGATTTGCCTGTTTAAAATACTGAACTCAGTGGTTTACAATTATGGTTTGTTCAGCCATGAACATTATAAATTACAGAACTTATTCATCACCCAAAGGAAGGCTCTGCCTACATTAACATTCATTCCTATGTACTTCCAGGTGCAGCTCTTAGAACTGATAAACTAATTCTTAAATCTCTAAATTTGCCCATTGTGCACATTTCACCAAAAAATATATATAATATATAATTGAGTGATTTGTAGGTCTTTTGAGACTGAATTCTATCATTTGGCATGACGTTTTCAA
Source organism: Apodemus sylvaticus (assembly GCF_947179515.1). Lineage (NCBI taxonomy): Eukaryota > Metazoa > Chordata > Mammalia > Rodentia > Muridae > Apodemus > Apodemus sylvaticus. The sequence goes on along the minus strand of NC_067475.1, from coordinate 45,165,430 downwards.
GGCTCAACTCCCATGACTCTCCAGGCCATTATATCAGCTCTATGCCTGAGGGTAGCCCTCTTGGAACACTGAAATTTGTATAATCCTTTCACATCCATTCTATAATACATATGCATGTGTATGCACATGTGTGTATGCATCTCCTGAAATGTAATGTACAATCTGAGAGTTAATGTTAGTAATTAAGATTAGAAAAAAAAAAAGAACCTGCAACTGCCAATAGTCATGGTTACCACATTAAATTAAAAGGAATTGATGAATTAAAGGCACAAAAAATACGGCTCATGAATTTATTGTTGCTCAATAAACAATGATGTTGTGGAGAGACGTAGATATGTCTGTCTGTATTTCCAAAAATAGCCCTCTCATGAAAGTTTATTAATTAACAAGTTGGCTTTTGTTAGATACTCAGTCTGCCAGTACTTTGATTTGGACTTTAGAACTATGAAAAGTAAATTTCTGTTGTTTATTAACCACATATTCTGCAATATTTTTGTCACAATAACCTGAAAATTATTACTCATAAGGTTGGTTGCTGCTGTAAGGGATGCATAAACCATGTGAAATAGCTTTGAAATTGGGTAAGAGGGAGACACCGAAAGAGAGGTGATGTACAAGCTAAGGAAGATGATGGCCATGAATCAGCAGTTCCAAATGGTTAGGCTGGAAGGAGCCAGGAGAGGAAGAATGCACATGCTGTAAACATCGCCATGGTTCAGGGTCTCAGCTAGAAACGAGAAGATGCTATTAGAAAGCAGAAGAAAGCTTATTATCAAGTAGCAAAAACATGGCTATTGTGCTCAGATCTCAGTGCTTTGTAAACCCCATAAGAAATGAAATGGAATGTTTGGCAAGGGTAACTTCTAAGGAAAGCATCAGTGGGGCCAGGTGGTTTTATCCTTGAGTACAGGAAGAAAGATGACCTAGAACAGTTTACGCAAAAGGAAAGCAGAACTCAAAATTGTAGGTAGGAAGATTTTAGCTTTTCTATTAAACAAAGACCCAAACAAAAAGAAAAACAAACAAACAAACAAAAACACCCAACATCAACAGCAAAAACTGAGAAATACTTCCAGAGAAAATATTAAGAATGATGGCAAATTAGAAGATAATCCTGTAGATCTAGCATCTTAGTGAAAGTCAGCTTCTTTACACTGAGATACTTGGAAAATCAGTCTACAATCTGGACAGAAGGCAAAATCTATTGTCCTGAACAAATGCTTTGACCCAGAAGACTTTCCAAGGCCACTGCAGGGTATTTTCCATGCATAAGTCTCAAGTTTAAGTTTGAGGGCTGACTTACTCAAAAGGAAACGTCATTACCCCAGCTCCTATCTTTCAGAAGATGTTTGTATTCAATTCTGGGCCCTCACTTAGTATTCACTGTAAGTACAACTCCAGCAGCATAGATGCAGATTCAGTGTGTGTCCCTAAGTAGGCTGTAGGGTAATTGTATCTCATTGGCAGAGATGCCTCAGAGAACCATGGCACCCAGGTAGAGAAAGACAAGTATATGAAAAACGAAACAAAACAAATAACAAAGCAAAACCAATATCTTCTAAGTAGGACAATATCCAGGGAGGCCAGGTAAAGAGGCCCAATTAGACCTCAGATTAGTCCAACCAATGGCCGGTGATTCTGGTTTAAGAGAACAGCTGATGTAGCTGCAGCCAGTAAGACTGGCTGGGCACTGCTCCAGGGTAGGAAGTGAAAGGATAAAAAATAATACAGCCTAACTCTAATGACCCCAAGAAGTCAGAAGTTTAAAATACTATCTTGCTCCAAAGAAGCTCTAACTCCAGCCTTCTAAGGAGCCCCAAACACTTCAAATTCCAGAGCCTGCTCTTTGTGCTCTTTGATAGAAACTAGGTAAAAGGTCATATTCCAGATCCCGCCCTTTGTTAAGAGCTAGGCAAAAAGGCCTTAAATAGGTGAACCTGGCCTCATAAGGTAACTGGAAATGAGCTAATTATCTGCTTATCTTGCTTCTGTAAACTGCTTACGCCATTACCCCCATTCAGGAGTTCACGCAGCTATAGACCTCCAAGAAAATAGGAAACTAATTGGTCCACAGAGCACAGGCTCCCATAATTTAAACTGATTGGCATAAAAACTATGGAGTGGTACAAATCAATTGGCTCACACTACGTTGGCTCTCGATGCTAAGGAATGATTGGTTTGTGATTCACGGGCTTTGTTGTAAACTTATAAAAGCTGTGGCAATTCTGCACTCGGGGTCTACAATCCTCTATCCCTGCACGGTGTATGGCTGTGGAACCCAGAGTTCTGAAATAAAAAATCCTCTTGCTATTGCATCAAGGCTGTTTCTCGTGAGTGATTTGGGTGTCGCCTTCCAAGGCATGGGATGCTAGGGTGCCCACTTTTATCAGGTCTTACACAAGTCCTGGAGCACCCATCATGTCAAAGGTTTTGAACAAGCCTCAGAGTCATAGTGCTAGCACTGTTGTTTGCTCGTGTGGAGATTTTCTCCACTCTCTTATTTCTCCTTTTAAAGTGGCAATGGCTGTGCTGTTCTATCATGCTCTGTCGTTTAGAAGTACAGGAGGTTTTAGATTTCACAGATTCAGTACTCAGTAAAACTTCATGTCAGAATGACTCAGGCCTTGCTTCTCACTCATCTCTGAGCTAAACAAGACTTTAGACTAGAGACCCTTACATTTTTACCAGACTGAGTGAACACTTTAGAAAGAATGCAGTATTGAAATAGGAATATCATGCGTTTCACTGTCCCTGGTTTGAATCACATAGCTTGAATGATAGTGAATTTCTCTGAGTAGGAATTACTTGCCAATTTCTAACAAATAAACAAACATGGTGAGCTTTTGATGTTGATTGCTTTGAGTCTTTTGAACTCTGAGGGGAAAAGCTAGCTTAATATTGTTTCCCTTCCATTTATTTAGTAATTTAGTTTCTTTTGAAAATCTTTGATGTCTTGCACCATATATATTCTCTGTCTTTTTACTCAGCTTATTCCTAGGCATTTTATTTGTGTGACATTAATGAAAGTGGATTTTCATTCATCATTTTATTTTCCAGTTGTTCACTGTTATTATATAAAAATAAGACTTTTCAGAGGCTGATTTTTGTTCTCTCTAATCTTTAGTACTTCATTTATTTGGTTATTAATTCTAATAGATGAATCTAGGACTTTCAATTATAAAATCAGGTTACCTGTAAATATGGCTTCATTTGTTATCATCTTGTAAGGAAGGCCTTAATTTTATTTTCTTAGGTATTTTGTGAGGGTTAAAGAAATAGAATTAGTGTTAATCTATGTATCTATGTACGTATCTTTCTAGCTCTCATCTGTCTTTTGTCTATCTATATAAAGAGATATTTTATAAAAACATTGATTGGTTCCTAAGGCTATAAAAGTTCATATATCACAATATCTTTAGATGACAAGCTAGAAACACAAACTATTTAATGATAAGGGGACAGTGATGTGAACAGTCAATAAAGATGTAAACAGAGTTTAGAAATTTGTCCTCTAACCTCCATATGTGTGTGGTAGAACATGAGGATGCCTCTCAACCCTTCACATACTCCCCCATCCCACCCACTAATCCACCCACCCCACACACAAATAGTAATGATGAATAAAGCTATTCAAAATTAATATTATTGTCCTATTTTCTAGTGCAAGGCTCAGCAACAGTTGTATCTCTTTGGGTTTAAAGGCAGAAACGTGACTAAAAACACCAGTGTTCAAGCACAAGGACAGTTAGGAAGATTTCTCTTTTCTGTCCTTTAACATCTTGGGTGAGGTCTCTATGACCTCATGACCCAATCAAATTGATTAACTTAAATAGCCATCCAAAATCCCAACTTTGTCAGCCTGACAGCAATGATATTGTGATATAAACATAAAAGCATATTTGGTTTTCAGGACTTCTGTCTAGAAATTTAAAAGTCCATGCAATTGTCCAGGGATGTGGCAAGTGGTAGGGGTAAAAGTTTATAAGGTAATTTTTGCATGTATGAAGTATGGTTGCTAGGGGAAACAGAAGATTAGAAGGCTAGAACTTTGAACCCTGCCTTCCAATCTCTAGAGAGGGAAGGGTGCCCAGAGAGCCACCTAACTCCCAGTGCATAATTATTTAATTAGCCACACCTCTATAATGAAGCCTTCCACAAACCCCAAAGGGTGAAATTCAGGGAGTTTTCGAATTAATGAACATGTAGAGGAAGAGGGAACATGACGCTTCTGGGGTGAGGTACTGATGACTTGTGTTCTTCCACCTTGCTACTTCTAAGTCGTATCTTTTATAAAATATTGATAATAAGTAATCTGTTTTTCTCACTTCTAAGAGCCACTCTATCAAACTGACTAAACCAAGAATAGCATTAGGGTAACTTCCAACTGGCAGTTGAGTTGGGAAAATGTTTTGGGTTATCTGAAGGACTTCATGCAATGGGCATCTGCACAGACAGGGGAAGTTTTGTGGGAATGAGACCATACCCTCTGAGATCTCACTCTCCTCTGGGTAGTTTCACAACTGCATTCAACTGTTAAATATCCACTTGATACTGTCTAGAGAATTGAACTTAATTGATGTGCAATAGAAATTACTGTTCTGTGTCAAAATAAAGAACTGAGAGTGTGGAAGAAAATCAAGGGTTTTCCTCCATTGCATCTTTAAATATCTCCTTATCCCATGCTTAAGGTATCATACAGATAATAATACAGTCATGATTCTCCCTCATATGCTACAACTATCCCAAATACAACTGCAAATGCACTAATCACTTTTTCTGGAAAGAAGGATCAACCAGTGTAAAGTAGTGATGATGTTTACTTTTGATGACTGGGTTAGGCAGATTTGCATGGGCATGAAAAAATACTAGAAATAATCAGGTTATAAGGAAGAAAGTTCCATTTTGTTTCAAGAATTTGGATACTTTAATCTGTTGTTCTACTTGTATAAAGATAGAACATCATGGTATATCAGTAACCAAGACATGGTTCTTTCGGAGACACATACTCAAATAATCCATAGCAAAAACCCATGGGTGCATCTAAATATGATATAAAAGTTGATGATTGTCAAATGCTATAATAAAATTCAATACATCACATAATAAAAGAATAAGATAGGGAAAATGACAAGATATTTGTCATTGACACACATAATAATATATTCATAACAAAAGAATAAATATTCACGAAATTATAGTCCACATTTCTGTGTTTATTTTTTATTCTATACTTCTGTCATTGCTCTGCAGTCACTAACAACTCATATTTATAATTACCCTGTGACACCTCTGTCACTTTCTACTTTGTCTTCCCTTTGCCTTAAGCAAGTCCCTCAGCTGGTTGTATCATTTTACTTCTGTATGTGACCCATGTCTTCACACCACAGTGGGCTAGACCATTAGCAGTCGTATGAGCTTTGAGTTGTAATTTCTATTAACTCCCCATCATAATTGACCTTAATTATCTTAATGTATATTAGTAGTATATGCCCCAAGGATTCCTTTGTCTTATAGACATGATTTTTTTCTTACTCCTTAATTATCTTGTGGAACAGTCACATTTCATCTTGGTTGCTAATGTGAAAGTTAGTAAAATCAGAAGGGAGACATTTGTTTCAGCTCTAACACAATAAGCAAATACCTCAGTATAGAAAGAAGTGAATCCCAGGAAGTTTTGGTTACATGATAGCAGCTACCTCAAAAGGTGATCAAAACCACCAGTGGCCATAGATCCTAGCACATCCTCATAAAAAAATAATGACTAGACAAAGACATGCTTTGCAACTTTCTCTTCAACCTCAAACTGATAGCACCACTGTTATTAATGATAGTGGCCAAAGAGAATTGTTTCAAAGTATTTGACGCCATCCTCCTCATTTTTATCTTTAGAAGGCTTCTTTGGTCATAACCTCTTTGTATATGCCCATGGTTTACCTCACCACGAGAGTTCCTATTTTCGTGTTCTCCTCTTCTCAGATATTACTCTCTGGAGAACCGTTAATTGTTTATTGGCATTTTCATTGCTATCAACCACAGCAGTCAATACAGTAGCTTCTTTCTTTTCTTCCTGGTTCAAGGGAGGCATGAAGAAATCTTAACCCCCAACTCAATGGAGTCATTGTTGGGTTCCCTGGCAGAAACATTTCTCCTTCTGTAACTTAGACGTCTTCTAGCAAGGCAGATAAGAGCACAAGAAGTGACATTTTGCCAGTGAATCACTGGAGATAGCACTTTTTCTTCCCAACACTTTCTTTCCCTGAAGTGGTGTATTCTACTTGTGGAATAGGAAAACACCCAAAATTTAAATAAGCAAGACTTTAGGTATGGT